>NW_025178069.1:0-2154 GCF_004010195.1 Chiloscyllium plagiosum | reverse complement strand
CAGACATTTTTCAGAACTCAAGCCTTCCATACCCAGCAATATCCTGGTAAATCTCTTCTGAATGTCCTGCAGCTTAATAATATCCTCCCTGTTAACTGGGCGACCAGAACTGGACAGGGTATTGCAGAACAGGCCTCACAAATGTCTATGCAATCTCAACATGACGTCCCAAATCCTACACTCAATGGACTGAGCAATAGTCAGGCATGCAAAGCACTGTTATATCCATCCTGTGATTGCAAGCTTCAAGAATTATGTACCTGAACCCGGAGGTCCCTCTGCTCTAAAACACTAACTGAGGCCCTAACAGGAATTGTATAAGCTCTACCCTTGTTTGTTTTACAAAATGCATTGCCTCGTATTTATTCAGATTGAATTCCATTTCTAGTTTTTCAGCCCATTCACTCCCTTCATCAAGATCCCTTTGTAATCTCAGAAAACATCCTTCACTGTCCATGATGCCACCCTCCAGCCTGCCAGCCCATCACACATGGCTGTCAGTAGTACACATACCTTTGCTAGGGGCTCCACAATTTCTTCCCTAGCATCCCACAGTGTCCTGTGATACATTTAATCAGGTTCTGGGACTTGCCATACCTTTGTGTTTTAAAACCTCCAGCACCACCTTTTTTATAACATGCACTCTTTTCAAGTCACAGAGATATACAGCATAGAAACAGACCCTTCGGTCCCCAACTCGTCCAGGCTTACCAGAAGATCTAAATACATCCATTCCCTTTTCCAGCATTTGGCCCATAAACGTCTACACCCTTACTATTCAGATGCCCATCCAGATACCTTTTAAATGTTGTAATTGCATCAATCTCCATTACTTTCTCTCTCAGCTCATTCCATACACGCACCACCATGTGTGTGAAGAAGCTGTCCCTTCAGTCCCTCTGTAAACCGTTCACCTCTAACCTTAAACTTATAACCCCAGCTTATTCAGCAATATCTTGTTAATCTTTTCTGAGCCCTCTCAAGTTTCACAACATCCTTTCTGTGGCAGAGAGACTGGATTTGCAGAGAACTCCAATTGTGGTCTAATGTTTTACTCTTGTTCCCTGAGTTCCCCAGTCATTCTCCACAGTAAGTTCTGGAGTGAAAAACTAGCTTACGATCTTAGCAAATATCCTGCAGTTCCACACATCGATGGGCTCCTTGATCTTTAATGGACGCTATTTTGTCCTGAGTTACTTATGCACTCTTAATATACTGATACAATCACTTTTGAATTCCCCCTTCCTTCCTGCTGAGGCTGTTTCATTTAGCCTTTCTCCATTCCTGTTTTCTACTCAAAGTGTGTTCCTACAGCCCCTGTATATCCTCAGGGATTCCCTTGATCCAGCTGGCTATACCTGGATTCCCTTGATCCAGCTGCCTATACCTGACATGTGCCCCCTTTTCCTTGACCAGACCCTCAATAGACAGCCAGTGTTTCCGAATGCTGTCAGCATTGACCTGCACAAAAACAGGAACATGCTGGCACTGATCGATCAGTTTATCTCACTTTTAAAATATTCTCACTTGCCAAACTTCCCTTTCCCTGTAAATAATACCCTTCCCCAATCCCATTTTGAAAGTTCCTGGCTAATACGATCATGATTGGTCAGGCCCCATTTTATAACTTGCACTTGTGGACCAGGCCTGTCCTTTTCCAAAGCTGTTTTCAAACTACTAGAACTGTGGTCCCTTGGACAAAATGCTTTCCCACTCACATCACAGTCCCTTTCCCGACCTTGATTTCCAAGTGGATGTCAGGTTTTGCCCCTTTCTCTTTTCAGGCCATTTACATATTGATTGGGGGTTTTCTGGAACACAATTACCAAATTCCTCCCTTGCAAACCCTGAACACTGGCAGTCCCAGTGTAGGTTTGGAAAGTTCAAAAACCCTACCATAACAGCCCTATTATTATGGTTGATATTTAAAATGTCCCGACATATTTGTGCCTCAGTCTGTCACAGATAATTCGGGGTCAGCAGTCCGATCGTATCAAAGTGATGACCCATTCTTATTTCTCAGTTCCACTAACATAGTTTCAGTGGGCGATCCCACAGGAATATCCTCTCTAAGTACTGCTGTGATGATTCATGCAATCAAAACCCACCACCACACATCTTCTCTTGCCTCCCCTTCCTGCAGCATCTCTACCT
>NW_025178068.1:0-2153 GCF_004010195.1 Chiloscyllium plagiosum | reverse complement strand
CTGTTGTGAGGGAAATATTAGAGTCTTTCATAAGAATGTGATAACTGGACACTTGTGGAATCGTGATCTCACTTGGTCGTGGCGGCTTAGTTTCAGGCATGTCAAATAACATTTGAACAACCTGTGGAATTTTTGTTAGTTGGGGCATGCATAAATGGGAATCAGTGGGAGCGGTGTATTTTAATTAGCAGTAGACTTGACATGGTTGCTGAAAGCGTGAGCCACGGAATATGAATCTAATTTATAAGAGTAGAATATAATAATGCATTAAGAATTTTTTAGGTGAGACAATACAGAGAGCAGCACTCTTTTCTGGACTTCAAGCCATTACTACGGAGTATCACATGTATCACGTGACCCAATTTGCAACGCAGTTAAAAGATATGGACGTGGGCACAAAATAGCATACCTCTTACATTGTATTGATTAAATGGTGTAAAGCTGGGAACTGTTGTCCAAAAGGACCTGAATGTGCTTGAACATGAGTCACCGAAAAAGTACATTCAGGGAAGTAAGTAATTTTGCCAGCAAATGTTATGTTGCCTTTCGTTAAAAAAAAATATAAGTAAAGCAATTTTCTTACAATTTCAAGCTTTGATGAGAGAGTATTTGAGGTACCGTGTACTGATACGATCTCCTTTGTAAGCAATGATCACCTTGCCACAGTCACAGTTTAAACGAGTATCATCAGACTAATCCCTGGGATGATGGTACCATGAGGAAAGAGTGAAGGAATTGCGTGTTTAAAATCCGTAGCGTTCTGAGAGAAGAAGCGATGATTGTGTTAAAACTTGAAGATTGGAAGGCATTCTGTTATTTCCAAAAGAGATATTGATTGGGTGAAAAATCCATACTTTATCCAGGATAGGGCATTCCTAACAGCTTTTGCGCCGCTGTGGAGGCGAGAGAAGTACTTGTGTTAATGAACTTTATAACGGTTCATTTGGAGTCAGTGTGTGACCCTGCACTGAACGTTATATTGTTCACAATCCCCGACAGCTTCTTAACCTCCTTCTTAAACAGCTAGCCAGTCTGTCTTTTCAGAGATGGATTTCGCCTCCTTGAGACTTCAAACAAAATATGCGCCTTCGCTCCTCAGTGCGAGAAAACCTCGTTAAATTCCCAATTGTGCACCATGAGCACCAGAGGCACGAGGAACAATGTGGAACAGTCTGTGCAGCCTCTGTCATGTTGGAACATCAGTTACCTCATTCTGTCCTTGTAGAAGTGACTCGAGGGACTAGATGGCCTGGTCTTTTTCCTGTGGAAGTGACTTATGGCACTGAATCATTACTTCCTTGTCCACTTGGAAAGGACTAATAGACTAATTGGGTTATCCCTGGTTCCCGTTTAACAGTTCTATGTGCTGACTAGTGTGACAATGCTGTAGCTTGTAGAGGTTATTTGGTATCGGTTTCTTTTAAGAGGGAGATTGAAGGAGAGGTTTAAAGCTGGCCAGTTAGGAATACTTGAGAAATCAGCTTTGGTTGGGCTTGGATTTATTTTAAAGAAGCTTGAATTGCTATGGCCAGCTCTCACAAATTAGAATTCCTGGGTTTTCGCTTTTGAGTAGCATCAAATGCGTTGAAGTGTCAACAGAGATGGAACTTTCAATGCATGAATCCTGGCCGATACTCTCTCAAATTTCTCTGGATGACATTTTTTTTTCTTTTCCTACTGGATTGGACAAGTGTATGTGGGTATCTTTGTCGATATTATCGTTTTTACCATGTTTTGGGGGAATGTTAATGGTATGTTACTGTTTTGAAACA
Source organism: Chiloscyllium plagiosum (assembly GCF_004010195.1). Classification (NCBI taxonomy): domain Eukaryota; kingdom Metazoa; phylum Chordata; class Chondrichthyes; order Orectolobiformes; family Hemiscylliidae; genus Chiloscyllium; species Chiloscyllium plagiosum. Next base: position 381 of record NW_025178068.1, on the reverse strand, counting down.
GTTACTTAGTACCAGTTAATTTACCTTTCATTGATATATTTCCCAAAAGACTTCAAGTTATTCTAAATTCATTTTTAGGTTATATTTTCGGTTCAGATTTTAAATAAAAAGTGTTAAATTTAACATCGAATAATTTGACCAGTCACAGTGCAGCTGTATTTGGCACTTTATAGTTGCTTTCAAACTAAGAAAACTTTGAGGGTTACGGTCTGTTCCTAAAATAATTTTCACAGGGTCTTTTCTTGCCCATAATACTTGACTCCCCCTCTTCCTGTGCAACAGGCTGGCCGGACGGAATGCGCTACCTCTTTTCTTGCCCAATAGTTTTGATGGGTTAAATTGCTTCAACAGATTCCTGAGAAACAAATGAGTTCCTCCTTT
>NW_025178067.1:0-2153 GCF_004010195.1 Chiloscyllium plagiosum | reverse complement strand
CTGGATTAATCCAGGGATTAGGGTCTGGAACACAGTGTCTGAGAATGTGGATTAGGCCTGATTAATCCAGGGGTTTGGGCCTGGAACACAGTGTCTGAGAGTGTGGGGTAGGCCGGATTAGTACAGGGGTTAGGGTCTGGAACACAGTGCCTGAGAGTGTGGGATTGGCTGGATTAATCCAGGTGGTAGGGTCTGGAATACAGTGCCTGAGAGTGTGGGATAGGCCGGATTAATCCAGGGGTTACATTCAGGAACACAGTGCCTGAGAGTGTGGGGTAGGCCCGGTTAGTCCAGGGGTTAGTGTCTGGAACACAGTGTCTGAGAGTATGGGATAGGGCGGATTAATCCAGGGGTTTTGGTCTGTATTACAGTTTATGAGAGTGTGGGATAAAACAGATTAATGCAGGTTTTAGAGTCTGAAACACAGTGGCTGAGAGTCAGGGATAGGCCAGATTGATCCAAGGGTTATGGCCTGGAACACAGTGCCTGAGAGAGTGGGATAGGTCGGACTAATCCAGGGGATAGGCTCTGGAACACAGTGTCTGAGAGTGTATGATAGGCCGGGTCAATCCAGGGTTTATTGTTGGGAATACAGTGTCAGAGAGTGTGGGATAGGCTGAATTAATCCAGGGGTTAGGGTCTGTAAAACAGTGTCTGAGTTTGTGAGATAGGCCGGATTATTCCAGGGGATAGGGTCTGGAACACAGTGCCTGGGAGTGTGGGATAGGCTGGATTAATCCAGGGGTTAGGTTCTGGAACACAGTGCCTGAGAGTGTGGGGTAGGCCGGATTAATCCAGGGGTTAGAGTCTGGAACACAGTGCCTGAGAGTGTGGAATAGACCGGATCAATCCGTGGTTAGGCTCTGGAACACAGTGCCTGAGAGTGTGCGGGAGGCTGGATTTATCCAGGGGTTAGAGTCTGGAACACAGTGTCTGAGAGTGTGGGGTAGGCCAGATTAATCCAGGTGTTAGGGTCTGGAACACAGTGTCTGAGAGTATGGGATAGACCGGATTAATTCAGTGGTTCGGTTCTGGAACACAGTGTCTGAGAGTGTACGATAGGCCGGGTCAATCCAGTGTTTATTGTCGGGAATACAGTGTCTGAGAGTATGGTGGTGGTCGGTTTAAAAGAGGACTTAGTGTCTGGAACCCAGTGTCAGAGAGAGTGGGATTGGCCGGATTAATCCAGGGGTTAGGGTCTGGAAAACAGTGCCTGAGAGTGTGGGATAGGCCGGATTAATCAAGGGGATAGGCTCTGGAACACAGTGCCTGAGAGTGTGGGGGAGGCCGGATTAATCCAGGGGTTAGGGTCTGGAACACAGTGCCTGAGAGTGTATGATATGCGGGGTCAATCCAGGGTTTATTGTCGGGAATACAGTGTCTGAGAGTGTGGGATAGGCTGAATTGATCCAGGGGTTAGGGGCTGTAAAACAGTGTCTGAGGGTGTGGGTTTGGCTGGATTAATCAAGGGTTTAGGGTCTGGAACACAGTTTGTTTGTGAGTTTGTGAGATAGGCCGGATTATTCCAGTGTGTTTGTGAGATAGGCCGGATTATTCCAGGGGATAGGGTCTGGAACACAGTGCCTGAGAGTGTGGGATAGGCTGGATTAATCCAGGGGTTAGGTTCTGGAACACCATGCCTGAGAGTGTGGGGTAGGCCGGATTAATCCAGGGGTTAGAGTCTGGAACACAGTGCCTGAGAGTGTGGAATAGGCTGGATCAATCCGTGGTTAGGCTCTGGAACACAGTGCCTGAGAGTGTGCGGGAGGCTGGATTTATCCAGGGGTTAGGGTCTGGAACACAGTGTCTGAGAGTATGGGATAGGCCGGATTAATCCAGTGGTTCGGTTCTGGAACACAGTGTTTGAGAGTGTACGATAGGCCGGGTCAATCCAGAGTTTATTGTCGGGAACACAGTGTCTGAGAGTGTGGGATAGGCTGAATTGATCCAGGGGTTAGGGTCTGTAAAACAGTGTCTGAGGGTGTGGGTTTGGCTGGATTAATCCATGGGTTAGGGTCTGTGAAACAGTGTCTGAGGATGTGTGTTTGGCCTGATTAATTGAAAGCTTAGGGTCTGGAACAAAGTGTCTGAGAGTGTGGGATAGGCTGGATTAATCCAGGGGTCCGGGTCTGGAACACATTGCCTGAGAGTGT
>NW_025178066.1:0-2153 GCF_004010195.1 Chiloscyllium plagiosum | reverse complement strand
CTCAGTCTGTGACAGGGACTGAACCTCAGTCAGCGACAGGGATTGAGCCAGAATCAGTAACAGGGATTGAGCTTCAGTCAGTGACAGGGATTGAATCTCAATCAGTGACAGGGATTCAGTCAGTGACAGAGATTGAACCTTAGTCAGTGACAGGGATTGAATCTCAATCAGTGACTAGTGTTGAAACTCAGTCAATGACAGTGATTGAGCCTCAGTCAGTGGCAGGGTTTCAATCTCAGACAGTGACAGGAATTCAAAATCAGGCAGTGACAGGGATTGAATCTCAATTAGTGACAGGGATTGAACCGCAGTCAGTGACAGGGGTTGAATCTCAGTCAGTGACAGGGATGGAGCCACAGACAGTGACAGGGATTGAATCTCAGTTTGTGACAGGGATTAAATCTCAGTCAGTGACTGGGATTGACCCTCAGACAGTGACAGGGAATGAATCTCAGACAGTGACAGGGTTTGAATCTCAGTTAGTGACAGCCATTCAATCTCAGTCAGTGACAGGGATTGAATCTCTGTCAGTGACAGGGATTGAGCCTCAGTAAGTGACAGGGATTGAACCTCAGTCAGTGACCGGGATTGACCCTCGGTCAGTGACAGGGATTGAATCTCAGACAGTGAACGGGATTGAACCTCAGTCAGTGACAGGGATTGAATTCCTGAAGAAGGGCCTGTGCCCGAAACGTCGAATCTCCTGTTCCCTGGATGCTGCCTGACCTGCTGTGCTGTTCCAGCAATAAAGTTTCAACTTTGATCTCCAGCATCTGCAGACCTCACTTTCTCCACAGGGATTGAATCTCAGACAGTGACAGGGATTGAATCTCAGTCTGTGACAGGGACTGAACCTCAGTCAGTGACAGGGATTGAGCCTGAATCAGAAACAGGGATTGAGCTTCAGTCAGTGACAGGGATTGAATCTCAATCAGTGACAGGGATTGAATCTCAATCATTGACAGGGATTGAGCCTCAGTCAGTAATAGAGATTGAACCTCAGTCAGTGACAGGAATTGAATCTCAATCAGTGACAGCGATTGAAACTCCGTCAGTGACAGGGATTGAACCTTAGTCAGTGAAAGGGATTGAATATCAGACAGTGACAGGGATTGAATCTCAGTCTGTGACAGGGATTGAACATCAATAAGTGACAGGGATTGAACCTTAGTCAGTGACCGGGATTGACCCTCAGTCAGTGACAGGGAAGGAATCTTAGTTTGTGACAGGAATTGAACCTCAGTCAGTGGCAGGGATTGAATCTCAGTTAGTGACAGCGATTCAATCTCAGTCAGTGACTGGCATTGACCCTCACACAGTTACAGTGATTGAATCTCAGTCAGTGACAGTGATTGAGCCTCAGTCAGTGACAGGGATTGAGCCTCAGTAAGTGACAGGGATTGAACCTCAGTCAGTGACCTTGATTGACCCTCACACAGTGACAGGGATTGAATCTCAGACTGTGACAGGGATTGAACCTCAGTCAGTGACAGGGATTGAGCTTCAGTCAGTGACGGGGATTGAATCTCAATCAGTGACAGGGATTGAATCTCAATCTTTGACAGGGATTGAGCCTCAGTCAGTGATAGAGATTGAACCTCAGTCAGTGACAGGGATTGAATCTCAATCAGTGACAAGTATTGAAACTCAGTCAGTGACAGGGATTGAGCCTCAGTCAGTGGTAGGGATTCAATCTCAGACAGTGACAGGAATTGAAAATCAGGCAGTGACAGGGATTGAATCTCAATTAGTGACAGGGATTTAACCACAGTCAGTGACAGGGATTGAATCTCAGTCAGTGACAGGGATTGAGCCACAGTCAGTGACAGGGATTGAATCTCAGTTAGTGTCAGGGATTAAATCTCATCAGTGACTGGGATTGACCCTCAGACAGTGACAGGGAATGAATCTCAGACAGTGACAGGGATTGAATCTCAGCCAGTGACAGGGATAGAATCTCAGTCCGTGACAGGGTTTGAGCCACAGTCAGTGACAGGGATTGAATCTCAGATAGTGACAGGTAATGAATCTCAGTCAGTGACTGGGATTGATCCTCAGACAGTGACATGGATTGAATCTCCGTCAGTGACAGGGAGTGAATCTCACTTAGTGACAGGGATTGAATCTCAGTCAGTGATAGGGATTGAGCCTCC
>NW_025178065.1:0-2153 GCF_004010195.1 Chiloscyllium plagiosum | reverse complement strand
ACAGCAGTGTGTGGGTGAAATGGTGAATTCAATTTACAGTAGTGTGTGTGTGAAATGATGAATTCAGTATACAGCATTGTGTGACTGAAATGGTGAATTCAGTCACAGCAGTGTGTGAGTGAAATGATGAATTCAGTATACAGCAGCAACTGTGTGAGTGAAATGGTGAATTCAGTGTACAGCAGTGTGTGAGTGAAATGGAGAATTCAGTTTACACCTGTATGTGAGTGAAATGGTGAATTCAGTACACAGCATGGTGTGAGTGAAATGGTGAATTCAGTATACAGCAGCATGTGTGAGTGAAATGATGAAATCAGTACACAGCAGGATGTGAGTGAAATGGTGAATTCAGCATACAGCAGTTTGATTGTGAAATGGTGAATTCAATATACAGCAGTGGGTAAGTGAAATGGTGAATTCAGTACAGAGCAATGTGTTAGTGAAATGGTGAATTCAGTACACAGCAGTGTGTAAGTGAAATGGTGAATTCAGTACAGAGCAATGTGTAAGTGAAATGGTGAATTCAGTACACAGTGTGAAAGTGAAAAGGTTAATTCAGTATACAGCACTGTGTAAGTGAAATGGTGAATTCAATGCACCGCCCAGTGTGGGGGAAATGGTGAATTCAGTTTACAGCAGTGTGTTTGAGAAATGGTGAAATAAGTTGACAGCAGTGTGTGGGTGAAATGGTGAATTCAGTATACAGCAGTTTGATTGTGAAATGGTGATTTTAATATGCATCAGTGTGTGTGAAATGGTGAAGTCAGTATACAGCAGTGTGTGGGTGAAATGGTGAATTCAGTATACAGCAGTGTGTGTGTGAAATGGAGAATTCAGTATACAGCAGTGTGTGGGTGAAATGATGAATTCAGTATACGGCAGCATGTGTGTGAAATGGTGAATTCAGTATACAGCAGTGTGTGGGTGAAATGGTGAATTCAATATACAGCAGTGTGTAAGTGAAATGGTGAATTCAATTTACAGCAGTGTGTGAGTGAAATGGTGAATTCAGTATACATGATTGTGTGTGTGAAATGGTGACTTCAGTACACAGCAGTGTGTGGGTGAAATGATGAATTCAGTTTACAGAAGTGTGTGTATGAAATGGTGAATTAAGTATACAGCAGCATGTGTGTGAAATGGTGAATTCAGTATACAGCAGTGTGTGGGTGAAATGGTGAATTCAGTATACAGCAGCATGTGTGTGAAATGGTGAATTCAGTATACAGCAGTGTGTGGGTTAAATGGTGAATTCTGAATACAGCAGTGTGTTTGTGTGAAATGGTGAATTCAATGTACAGCAGTGTGTGAGTGAAATGGTGAATTCAATTTACAGCAGTGTGTGAGTGAAATGGTGAATTCAGTATACATGATTGTGTGTGTGAAATGGTGAATTCTGTATACAGCAGTGTATGGGTGAAATGGTGAATTCTGAATACAGCAGTGTGTGCGTGTGAAATGGTGAATTCAATATACAGCAGTGTGTAAGTGAAATGGTGAATTCAATTTACAGCAGTGTGTGAGTGAAATGGTGAATTCAGTATACATGATTGTTTGTGTGAAATGGTGACTTTAGTACACAGCAGTGTGTGGGTGAAATGATGAATTCAGTATACAGCAGTGTGTGGGTGAAATGGAGAATTCAGTTTACAGCAGTGTGTGAGTGAAATGGTGAATTCAGTATACATGATTGTGTGTGTGAAATGGTGACTTCAGTACACAGCAGTGTGTGGGTGAAATGATGAATTCAGTTTACCGCAGTGTGTGTGTGAAATGGTGAATTCAGTATACATGATTGTGTGTGTGAAGTGGTGTCTTCAGTACACAGCAGTGTGTGGGTGAAATGATGAATTCAGTTTACAGCAGTGTGTGTGTGAAATGGTGAATTCAGTATACAGCAGCATGTGTGTGAAATGGTGAATTCAGTATACAGCAGTGTGTGGGTTAAATGGTGAATTCTGAATACAACAGTGTGTGTGGGTTAAATGGTGAATTCAATATACAGCAGTGTGTAAGTGAAATGGGGAATTCAATTTACAGCAGTGTGTGAGTGAAATGGTGAATTCAGTATACATGATTGTGTGCGTGAAATGGTGAATTCTGTATACAGCAGTGTGTGGGTGAAATGGTGAATTCTGAATACAGCAGTGTGT
>NW_025178064.1:0-2153 GCF_004010195.1 Chiloscyllium plagiosum | reverse complement strand
GCGACTCGATTCCCCTCACTGCCCTCTGCGATGGGACTCGATTCCACTCATTGGCGTCTGTACTGGGACTCGATTCCCCTCACAGGCCTCTGCACTGGGACTCGATTCCCCTCAATCCCCTCCGCACTGGGACTTGATTCCCGTCACTGGCCTCCTCACTGGGACTGGATTACTCTCACTGACCTCCACACAGGGTCTCGATTCCCCTCATTGACCTCTGCACTGGGACACGATTCCACTCACTGGCTTCCACATTGGAAATCGTTTCCCCTCACTGGCCTCCGCACTGGGACTCGATTCCACTCACTGACCTCGGCGATGGGACTCGATTCCCCTCACTGGCCTTTGCATTGCGACTCGATACCCCTCACTTGTCTCTGCACTGGGACTCGTTCCAATCACTGGCCTGTGCGATGGGACTCGATTCCCCTCACTGACCTCCGCATTGGGACTCGATTCCCATCACGGGCCTCCGCACTGGGACACGATTACCCTCACTGACCTCCGCACTGGGACTTAATTCCCCTCACTGACCTCTGCACTGGGACTCGATTCCACTCACTGACCTCTGCACTGGGTCTCGATTCCACTCACTGGCCTACACACTTGGACTCGATTCCACTCACTGGCCTCTGCACTGGGACTCGAATCACCTCACGACCCACCGCACTGGGGCTCGATTCCACTTGCTGGTCTCTGCGATGGGACTCGATTTGCCTCACTGACCTCCGCACTTCGACTCGATTCCCCTCACTGACCTCTGCGACGTGACTCGATTCCCCACACTGGCCTCCGCACTGGGACTCGAATTCCCTCACTGACCTCTGCACTGGGCCTCGGTACCCCTCACTGGCCTCTGCGATGTGACTCGATTCCCCTCACTGATCTCCGCACTGGGACTCGATTCCACTCACTGACCTCTGCGATGGGACTCGATTCCCCTCACTGGCCTTTGCATTGCGACTCGATTCCCCTCACTTGTCTATGCACTGGGACTCGATTGAAATCACTGGCCTGTGCGATGGGACTCGATTCCCCTCACTGACCTCCGCATTGGGACTCGATTCCCATCACGGGCCTTCGCACTGGGACACGATTACCCTCACTGACCTCCGCAATGGGACTCAATCCCCCTCACTGACCTCTGCACTGGGACTCGATTGCAATCACTGCCCTCTGCACTGGGACTCGATTCCACTCACTGGCCTACGCACTTGGACTCGATTCCACTCACTGGCCTCTGCACTGGAACTCGAATTCCCTCACTGACCTCTGCACTGGACCTTGGTTCCCCTCACTAACCTCCGCACTGGAACTCGATTCCCCTCACTGACCTCCGCACTGGGACTCGATTCACCTCGCTGACCTCCGCACTGGGACTCGATTCCCCTCACTGACCTCCGCACTGGGACTCGATTCCCCTCACTGGCCTGTGCGATGGGAATCGATTCCACTCACTGACCTCCGCACTGGGACTCGATTCCAATCACTGCCCTCTGCACTGGGACTCGATTCCCTTCACTGACCTCTGCACTGGCACTCGATTACCCTCACTGACCTCTGCACTGGGAATCGATTCCACTCACTGGCCTCCGCACTGGGACTCGATTCCCCTCACTGCCCTCCGTAGTGGGACTCGATTCCCCTCACTACCCTCCGTAGTGGGACTCGATTCCACTCACTGGCCTCTGCGATGGGACTCGATTCCCCTCACTGGCCTCTGCACTGGGCCTCGATTCCCCTCACAGGCCTCTGCACTGGGACTCGATTCCCCACACTCCCCTCCGCACTGGTACTCGATTCAAGTCACTGGCCTGGGCACTGGGACTGGATTCCTCTCACTGACCTCCACACTGGGACTCGATTCCACTCACTGACCTCCGCACTGGGATTCGATTCCCCTCACTGACCTCCGCACTGGGACTCGATTCCACTCACTGCCCTCCGCACTGGGTCTCGATTCCCCTCACTGACCTCCGCACTGGGATTCGATTCCCCTCACTGACCTCCGCACTGGGACTCGATTCCCCTCACGCCCCTCCGCACTGGGACTCGATTCCCGTCACTGGCCTCGGCACTGGGACTGGATTCCTTTCACTGACCTCCACACAGGGATTCGATTCAGTATTTGAATCATGTAAACAAGCTGTAAA
>NW_025178063.1:0-2153 GCF_004010195.1 Chiloscyllium plagiosum | reverse complement strand
GACCACTGACTCATGATCCCTCTCAGGACCACTGACTCCATGATCCCTCTCAGGACCACTGGCTCCATTATCAGCACCAGGACCACAGATTCCATGATCACCGCCAGGACCACTGACTGCATGATCACCTCTAGGACCACTGACTCCATGATCACCGTCAGGATCACTGACCCCATGATCACAGTCAGGACCCTGACTCCATGATCACAAGTCGGAGCACTGACTCCATATCACCGCCAGAATCACTGACTCCATGATCACTGCCAGGACCACTGACTCTACGATCACCGTCTGGACCACGGACACCTTGATCCCCGCCAGGAACACTGATTCCATGGTCACCGCCAGGACCACTGACTCCATGTTCACTGCCAGGAACACTAACTCCATGGTCACTGCCAGGACCACTGACCCCATGATCCCTGTCAGGACTACTGACTCCATGATCACAGTCAGGACCACTGAACCCATGGTCACCGCCAGGACCACTGACTCCTAGATCACCGCCAGGACCACAGTTTCCATGATCACTGCCTGGCCCACTATCTCCAGGACCACTGACTCCATGATCACTGCCAGGACCACTAACCCCATGATCCCTCTCAGGACCACTGACTCCATGATCACCGCCAGGACCATTGACTCCATGGTCACCGCCAGGACCACTGATTCATGATCACAGTCAGGAACACTGACCCCATGGTCACCGCCAGGACCACTAACTCCAGGATCACAGCCAAGCCCACTGTCTCCATGATAACTGCCAGGACCATTGACTCCATGATCACTGCCAGGACCACTGTCACCACGATCACGGTCAGGACCACTGACTCCACGATCACCGCCTGGACCACGGACACCGTGATCCCTGCCAGCAACACGGATTCCATGATCACCGCCATGACCACTGACTCCATGATCACAGTCAGGACCACTGACTCCATGATCACCAGTCAGAGCACTGACTCCATATTAACCGCCAGAATCACTAACTCTGTGATGACTGTCAGGACCACTGACTCCATGATCACCGCCAGGACCACTGACTCCGTGATTACTATCAGGACCACTGTCTCCATGATCACTGCCAGGACCACTGAATCCATGATCACCGCCAGGACCACTGACTCCATGATTACCGCCAGGACCACTGACTCCATTATCCCTGTCAGGACCACTGACTCCGTGATCACTGCAAGGACCACTGACTCCATGATCACCGCCAGGACCACTGACTCCAGGATCAACACCAGGACCACTGACTCCATGATCACCGCACGGACCACTGACTCCGTGATCACTGCAAGGACCATTGACTCAATGATCACTGCCAGGACCACTGACTCCATGATCACTGTCAGGACCAACTGACTCCATGATCACCGCCGGGACCACATTCTCCATGATCCCTGTCAGGACCACAGACTCCATGATCCCTGTCAGGACCACTGACTCCATGATCACTGTCAGGACCACTGACTGCATGATCACCGGCAGGACCACTGACTCCGTGATTACTATCAGGACCACAGACTCCATGATCACCGCCTGGAGCACTGACTCCATGATCATCGCCAGGACCACTGACTCCATGACCACCGCCAGGACCACTGACACCATGATCACTGCCAGGACCACTGACTCCATTACCACCGCCAGGACCACTGTCTCCATGATCACTGACAGGACCATTGACTCCATGATCGCTGCCAGGACAACTGACTCCATGATCACTGCCAGCACCACTGACTCCACGATCGTCGCACGGACCACTGACTCCATGACCACCGCCAGGAGCACTGACTCCATGATCACCGCCAGGACGACTGAATCCATGATCACTGCTAGGACAACTGACTCTGTGATCACTGTCAGGACCACTGACTCCGTGATCACCGGTCAGAGCACTGACTCCATATTAACCGCCAGAATCACTGACTCTGTGATCGCTGCCAGGACCACTGACAGCACGATCACCGTCAGGACCACTGTCACCAGAATCACGGTCAGGACCACTGACTCCATGATCACCGCCAGGACCACTGACTCCATGATCACAGTCAGGACACTGACTCTATGGTCACCGCCAGGACCACTGATTCCATGATCACTGCCAGGATCACTGTCTCTAATGATCACTGCCAGGACCACTG
>NW_025178062.1:0-2153 GCF_004010195.1 Chiloscyllium plagiosum | reverse complement strand
TTGATGCCATCTGTCCAGCGCTCCCTGCGATTCTAAATGGTACACAGTAGATTTGAACTGCTTTATTCCCAATTTATCGATGACATTCTTGGATATTTTGGATGCGACGTTTGATACTTGATCGAACTGGATCTCCTTTGTTGACAGTATCTCGTAAAAAAATAAGTAATTCTACTGCAGCACTTTTAGCTGCGATGTTACGTCATAGGAATGCCTCTGGAAATCTAGTCGACACATCCATTATTGTTAATAAATACTTATTCCCACTTTCTGGTTGATGTAGTGGGCCTACACAATCTATCAAATCTCTTCTGATAGGTTTCTCAAATGCTGAATAGGTATTAAATATGCAGATTTATTACTGCCTGTGGTTTTCTGTTTAGCTGATATATGTGAAATGTCTGGGAAAGTTCAACGACATCCTTGTGTAGTCCAGACCAATACAAAATATCTTTGTATTTTAGCAAGTGCTTTCTTCACCCCTAAGTTACCTCCAAGTCGTAATTGATGCACCACTCGCACCACCGCCTTCTGTACCCTAATGGCAAAACAACTTGATGAATCTCTGCTCATTTCTCATGTGATGTTTTCCATTTCCCCATGAAGGCATCAGTTGTTAAGTAACAATACACAGAGATGCTTTCACTTTTCCAGTCTGTAGATGTTTTCTGTGACAACTGTTACAACATCTCATCTTTCTGCTGTAACTAAATTAGCCTAGCAGAGTCAACGTTACTGCATGCTTCCTTATTTGCACCCGTTCTGTCCCTCTTCGCTGATCAAAAACCTTTTGGATATAGCTATTTCAGCTTCTTTATCTTAGACTTATCCCTGATCTCGTCTGTTTCTGCTTGTGCTTCTGTGATCTTGTGACCACAGAATCAGGGAAACATTCTGGATAAACATACTTCATGTGTTCAGTTGGCTGCTTTTCCATTGGCTTTTCAATCACGCCTACCGCTGAATCACCTATATCATTAGCAAGTACAAATTGTATTCGTGGAGCTGACAGTTTGTCCAGTCAGCCTACCACAAATTATCCACTCTTCTCTGGAATCGCTAGCCTTACTTCACCTAAATGACCGCTTCTTGTCTCACCATGAATTCCGGTTACCAGTACCTTTTCTGGCAATTGTCCCTCTGGAGTACATATTTCCTCATCTTTCAGCATTACAGACTGAGATAATCCTGTGTCTCTTAATATTGTAACCCATTTCCCTGCTACTTCTGGCGTATTGGAATAAACTTTCCCCTTTCATGTATACTATTCAGCAAATCCGGCACTTTCTCCCTGACCAACCTCTGATTATCTCGTAGACACGAAGAAAGTTGTTTAACTTCCATTGTGTTTTTGTTAATTGTCCAACAAAACTTCAAGGCCAGGCCGTTTTCCTATATCTGGCTTTCTCCTAGCTCACGAACACGAATTTCCTGTGCCCCACTTTATTACAATGAAGACACCGCAATTTTTAACTTCTTTGCTCCCCTCAAGGTTTTTTTTTTTTACCGCGTGGTCAGTTAATATTCTGATCTTCACTGAGATCTACCTTTCCCTTTCCACGTTAGAATTTCTCTTTGCCACAATTTCTATCCCTCATGCACTGTATTTAATTCTGGAAGCCAAACCGAGTTTAAGGATCCTGCTCATAATCATCAGATAATTCCGTTGTAACATTGTCACTTTTAACTCTCAGCTCTTCCACGTTTTTGCACTACTTCAGACAGTGAATTTGAATTTCTCCAAAATAATTACCTCTCTGAGGGCATCGTAGGTTTGCTCTATTTTTAAAGCTCTTATCCAGCTATCGAAATTACGTTATGTGATCCTTACAAACGCATTACTGGTTTGAGCTGCCTGCAGGCTTCTGGTAATAGTTCATGTGAACTGCACATGGTCTTTTTCACCTCCTCATGCTCCCCAGGTACCTCCTCTGATAATGAAGCGAATAACTCACGAGCCCTACCTCCAAGTTCGGTTTGTATCAACAAAACCCACATCGCCACTGGCTAATGCACCTGGTTAGACACATTTTCAAATGAGAGAAATTAGGTTTCCTCATCCTTCTAATCACATTTTGGAAATGATTGAATATAACCGTTAACAAACAGTATCTCACTCGGTTTCTGACTACCAGAGCTTTGCTCATCCTCAC
>NW_025178061.1:0-2153 GCF_004010195.1 Chiloscyllium plagiosum | reverse complement strand
TCAAGGCAGACTGTGAAAGATGTAAAAAGGAAAGAGAACACAGGAGACATTATTTTTGGAGATGTTGGAATTCATAAAAAGGATAAAAAGACTAACGTAAGGGCACTTTATCTGAATGCTTGTAGCAATCATAACAAGGTAGATGAATTAACAACACAAATCAGTGTGAATGAATATGATTTAGTGGCCTTGCAGAGACATGTTTGCAGGACGGTCATGCCTGGGAGTTTGGACGAGCAGACAGGAAGGTAAGGGAGGTGGTGTAGCTCTGATATTTAAGGACAACGTCAGGGCTGTGGTGAGAGATGATATAGGTTCTATGGAGAATAAGGTTGAATCTATTTCAATGGAAATTAGAAATTCTAAGAAGAAAAAGTCACTGATGGGCATAGTCTATAGGCCACCAAATAATAACATCACATTGGGATGGGCAATAAACAAAGAAATAATTAATGCCTGCAAAAATGGTATGGCAATTATCATGGGGGATTTTAATCTACATATTGACTGGTCGAACCAGGTTGCTCAGTGTAGCCTTGAGGCGGAGTTCATTGAATGTATCCGCAATAGTTTTCCTGAACAGTACGTAAAAGAACTGAAGAGAGAGCAAGTTATTCTAGATCTGGTCCTGTGTAATGAGACAGGAATAATTAATTATATCAGAGTAAGGCATCTTCTTGGAAGGAGCAATCACAGCATGGTTGAATTTAGAGTACAGATGGAAAGTGAGAAGATAAAATCCAATACCAGGGTTCTGTGCTTAAATAAGGGAGAGAGTAAAGTTGGCTAAAGTAGTTTGGAAGCAAAGACTTTATAATGGGATAGTTGATGAACAGTGCACGACTTTCAAAGCAATTTTTCAAAGTACTCAGCAAAAGCATATACCAGTGAAAAGGAAGGACTATAGGAAAAGTTGTAATCTGCCATGGGTGTCTAAGGAGGTGATCAAATTGAAAGAGAAGGCATACAAACTGGCCAAGATCAGCTGGAAACTACAACACTGGGAAAGTTTCAAAGGTCAACAGAAAGCCACAAAAGAGCTGTAAGAAAAATTAAGATAGATTATGAGAAAAACTTACTCAGAATATAAAGATAGATAGCAAACGTTTCTATAAACATAAAACAGAATGGCTAACATAAACATTAGTCCTTTAGAGGATGAGAAGGGGGATTTAGTCATGGGATATGAGGAAATGACCAAAGCATTGAAGAGATATCTTGTGTTGGTTTTCACAACAGAGGACACGTATAACATGCCAGTAATTGACAAAGAGACAAAGATGGGGGGGGGCCTGGAAACAATCATTATCATGAAAGAGGTAGTGTTGGGCAAGCTAATGGAGCTAATGGTAGACAAGTCTCCTGGCACTGATGGAATACATTCCCAGATGCTAAAAGAGATGGCAGGAGAAATAGCAAATGCACTTGTGGTAATATTCCAAAAGGTACTGAACTCTGGGGCAATTCCAACAGATTGGAAAACAGCAAATGTGATGCCACTGTTTAAAAAGGGAGGTAGACAAAAGATGAGGAATTATAGACTGATTAGCTTAACCTATGTAGTGGGGAAAATGCTTGAGTTTATTGTCAAGGAAGAAATAGCAAGGCACCTAGATATAAATTGTCCCATTGGGGAGATACAGCATGGGTTCATGAAGGGCAGGTCATACTTAACTATTCTTTTGCAATTCCATGAAGATATTATGAACACAGTGGACAACGGGGACCCAATAGTTGTGCTGTATCTAGATTAGCAAAAGACGTTCGACAAGGTGCCGCACAAAAGGGTGCTGCCTAAGATAAAAATGCAAGGCTTTACAGGCAATTTATTGGCATGGATTAGTTGACCAAGAGGGAGCAAAGATTGGGAATAAATGGTTGATATTCTTGTTTGCAATCAGAAACTAATGGTGTGCCTCAGGGATCAGTGTTGGGACTGCAATTATTCACAATTTAAATAGATGATTTGGAGTTGGGGACTACGAGTAATGTGTCAATATTTGCAGCTGACACTAAGCTGTGTGTTAGAGCAAAGTGTGAAACTTTGCAGAGGGGCATAGATAGTTTAAGTGAGTGGGCAAAGATCTGGCAGATGGAGTACAATGTCAATAAATGTGAAGTCATCCAATTTGGTAGTAACAACAGTAAAAAGG
>NW_025178060.1:0-2153 GCF_004010195.1 Chiloscyllium plagiosum | reverse complement strand
GAAAAGATTTACAAGGATGTTGCCAGGGTTGGAAGATTTAAGTTAAATGGAGAGTTTGAATAGGCTAGGGCTGTTTTCTTTGGAGTATCAGAGGCTGAGGGGTGACCTTTATTGAGGTTTATACAATCTTGAGGGACATGTATAGGATAAATAGACAAGGACTTCTCCCTGGGGTAGGGGAGTCCAGAACTAAAGGGCATAGCTTTAAGTCATGAGGGGAAAGAAATAAAAGGGACTTAAAGGGCAACTTTTTCACAGAGGGTGGTGTGTGCTGCCAGAAGAAGTGGGGGAGCCTGGTGCATTTAAAAGGCATCTGGATGGGTAGGGTTTAGAGGCATGTGGGTCAGGTGCTGGTAAATGGGACTAGATTAGGTTAAGATATCTGGTCAGCATGGACATGTTGGACTGAAGGGTCAGTTTCCATGCTGTGCATCTGTATGACTCTAAGACACTGTTTGAACATATGGCTCAGTATCCTTTCAAACACGTCATCACTCAAGTGAATAGTTGAAGTGCCAGCACACACCTGTCTGATCAAAATTAGCTACATTCTGCCAACTTGAACACCTGCCCAGTATCCAACATCCTGTCCTTTCGGGAATAGGGCTGTTCTCCAGAAATCTGCATCAACTAAATGGACTGAATGATCTCCTTCTGTGCTTTTTGATGCTATGATAAAAGGGAGTGTATATTTAGCGTATCTAATAGTGTATAAAATGACTTTATTTCATGGTGATTAAAAGAATATTATGCTCCAGAATTCATTTGCAGATTCATTGGGGTGCTTCCTGATATGAGGAAATGTGAATACTCAAGTTCAGATCATTTTTCTACACTGACCAATCATTCATGACATTGCACAAGGCATCAAATCCATTGGTAAAATATTCTGCTTTGGTGGGTTATATCATTCTCTACTGGTTATATCCATGCAAAAGCGTTGACTAATATGACAAGAGATCAAATGTTAAAATGTAGAGATTTAATGCTGGTATGACTCTATTCCCTTGACAATCCAGCACTACGAGGAAACTGTTTGAAAAAGGCCTGCTCTACATTTCTGAAGAAACTGGAATCAGGTCTTCCCTGAGAAATGTGGAGCTCTTTTGCAACACAGTAAAATAGGAACAGGTTGGCAATGTGATGGTGATGGCTACTCTTTGGGAGATTTCGAGCATTCTTCCCAACTGGCACTGCTGGCTGCTGTAATCATTCCTCGAACTCACAGCACACCTCAGGGCAAACAATCTTCACTCATTGAATCAGCAGCATCATGCATTTCACATCTTAACTTGTTTCTGTGTGCAATGTGAACACAAAATCAGGGCATCCAGGTGTTCAACACCACTGGTCCAATCCACTTTTACCAGTCTCGTGACCAATATATGCTAATTCACTGGGTTATTGGGTTTCAGAAATAATCCAGGTTCTGACTAAGCCAAATTAATAGAATGCTCCTCTTTTGCATTCCCCTGGTGATATTTGTACTTTAAAGATTTATTGGAACTTCTTTATCTTATGAGGGGCAGGTATTCCATGAAATGATTTACTTAAATTGTCATTACTTTCATTAACATCAACTTTACTGTTTATAAAATGCTGTTCTATTGCTCTTTATCTCCTAACCTTTCTTTATAGACCCTTCTTTTTCTTTTCTAATGGTCTCCCTGCTTTGTTTCTATATTCCCCTTATTCTTTTTGTATTAGCTAACATAGGATCACCATATTATAAAGTCTCAATTTAGCTCTGATTTTTTTCTAATCATCCAAAAATTTCAACTTTTAGTGGGAACTGTCCTGAAATCTGCCTTGTCTGTACTGCAGACATTTTATATTATAATGCTGTATTTGGTTGTCCATTGCTTTATCTAACAGAGTGGGTTGAAGAGTTTCCGTTTAGGACAGTATTTCTACAAGTATATTATTTTATATGAATCTATAATTTTCTTCCTTTATATTAGGGCATCATTAATTATTCAGATTATTGGCCTTTATTTCTGTCCCTTCAAGCAAAGATTTTCTTTACCTTATAGCTTATGAAATTTGGATATTGTGCTCAATAATAAATGAACAATTGAAATATGCTTCCTGCATTTTACCATGAATAAAAGGCAATTTTCGAGAATCCATCCAAGAATAATTATCAAAGGAAT
>NW_025178059.1:0-2153 GCF_004010195.1 Chiloscyllium plagiosum | reverse complement strand
ACTTCACGCACGGAATGATATTGCATCCATGCAGACTGATACTACTTACACACGGAATGATATTGCATCCATGCAGGCTGATACTACACACAAACGGAATGATATTACATCCATGCAGAGTGATACTACACACACACACACGGAATGATATTGCATCCATGTCGACTGATACTACACGCGCACACACATGGAATGATATTGCATCCATGCAGACTGATACTACACATACACGGAATGATATTGCACCCATGCAGACTGATACTACACACATATGGAATGATATTGCATCCTTGCAGACTGATACTACACAAACACACACGGAATGATATTGCATCCCTGCAGACTGATACTACACACACACGGGATGATATTGCATCCATGCAGACTGATACTACACACACATTGAATGACATTTCATCCATGCAGACTGATACTACACACACACACGGAATGATATTGCGTCCAGGCAGACTGATACTACACGCACACGGAAAGATATTGCAACCATGCAGACTGATCCTACACACACATACGGAATGATATTGCATTCATGCAGAGGCATACTGCACACACACACATGGAATGATATTGCATTCATGCAGACTGATACTACACACACACACGGAATGATATTGCATCCATGCAGACTGACAGGACACACGCACACACACACGGAATGGTATTGCATCCATGCAGACTGATACGACACACACACGGAATGATATCGCATTCATGCAGACTGATACTGCACACACACACAAGGAATGATATTGCGTCCATGCAGACTGATACTACATGCACACGGAATGATATTGCATGCATGCAGACTGATACTACACATACACACGGAATGATATTGCATCCATGCAGACTGATACTACACACACTCACGGAATGATGTAGCTTCCATGCAGTCTGATACTATACACACTCGGAATTATATTGCATCCATGCAGACTGAAACAACACACACACAGGGAATGATATAGCATTCATGCAGACTGATACTACACACACACACATTGAAAGATATTGCATCCATGCAGACTGATACTACACACACATGTTATGATATTTCATCCATTCAGACTGACACTACACACACATGCACGGAATGATATTGCATCCATGCAGACTGATACTACACATACACATGGAATGATATTGCATCCATGCAGACTGATACTACACACACACAGTGAATGATATAGCTTCCATGCAGACTGATACTACACACACACGGAATGATATAGCATCGATCCTGACTGATACTACACACACAAACATGGAATGATATTGCATCCATGCAGACTGATACGACACACACACGGAATGATATACCATTCATGCAGATTGATACTACACACACACATGGAATAATATTGCATCCATGCAGACGGATACTACACAAACACACACGGAATGATATTGCATCTATGCAGACTGATACTACACACACATGCACGGAATGATATTGCATCCATGCAGACTGATACGACACACAGATGGAATGATGTTGCATCCATGCAGACTGATACTACACGCACACGGAATGATATTGCATCCATGCACACTGCCACTAAACATACACACAGAATGATATTGCATCCATGCAGATTGATACTACACACACACGCACACACACACGGAATGATATTGCATCCATGCAGACTGATACTACACACACACGGAATGATATTGCATCCATGCAGACTGATATTACACACACACGGAATGCTATAGCATCCATGCAGACTGATACTACACACACACACGGATGACATTGCATCCATGCAGACTGATACGACACACACACGGAATGATGTTGCATCCATGCAGACTGATACTACACACACACGGAATGATGTTTCATCGATGCAGACTGATAATACACACACACACGGAATGATATTGCATCCATACAGACTGATACTTCACACACACACGGAATGATATTGCTTCCATGCAGACTGATACTACACACACACGGAATGATATTGCATCCATGCAGACTGATACTACACGCACACGGAATGATATTGCATCCATGCAGACTGATACGACACACACATGGAATGATATTTCATTCGTGCAGACTGATACTAAACACACGGAATGATATAGCAACCATGCAGACTGATACTACACACACA
>NW_025178058.1:0-2153 GCF_004010195.1 Chiloscyllium plagiosum | reverse complement strand
GAACGTTCGGTCCCCGACATTCTATAACTGACACTCCCTGGAACGTTCTGTCCCTGACATTCTTTATCTGACATTCCCAGGAACGTTCTGTCCCCAACATTCTATAACTGTCATTCCCCGGAACGTTCTGTCCCCGACATTCTATAACTGACATTGCCCGGAACGTTCTGTCCCTGACATTCTATAACTGTCATTCCCCGACACGTTCAGTCCCCGACATTCTATAACTGACATTCCCCGGAACGTTCTGTCCCCGACATTCTATACCTGACATTCCGGGGAACGGTCTGTCCCTCACATTCTATAACTGGCATTCCCCGGAACGTTCTGTCCCCAACATTCGGTAACTGTCATTCCCCGGAAAGTTCTGTCCCCAACATTCTATAACTGACATTCTTCGGAAAGTTCTGTCCCCGACATTCTATAACTGAAATTCCCCGGAAAGTTCTGTCCCCGACATTCTATAACTGACACTTCCCGGAACGTTCTGTCCCTAACATTCTATAACTGACATTCTCCAGAACGTTCTGTCCCCGACATTCTATGACTGACATTCCCCGGAACGTTCTGTTCCTGACATTCTATAACTGTCATTCCCCGGAACGTTGTGTCCCCGACATTCTATAACTGACATTGCCAGGAACGTTCTGTTCCCAACATTCTATAACTGTCATTCCCTGGAACGTTCTGTTCCAGACATTCTATAACTGTCATTCCCCAGAACGTTCTGTCCCCGATATTCTATAACTGACACTCCCCGGAACGTTCTGTCCCTAACATTCTATAACTGTCATTCCCCGGAACGTTCTGTCCCCGACATTCTATAATTGACATTGCCTGGAACGTTCTGTCCCTGACATTCTATAACTGACATTCCCCGGAACGTTCTGTCCCCGACTTTCTATACCTGACATTCCGGGGAACGGTCTGTCCCTCACATTCTATAACTGACATTCCCCGGAACGTTCTGTCCCCAACATTCGGTAACTGTCACTCCCCGGAAAGTTCTGTCCCCAACATTGTATAACTGACATTCTCCGGAACGTTCTGTCCCCGACATTCTATAACTGACATTCCCCGGAACGTTCTGTCCCTGACATTCTATATCTGACACTCCCCGGAACGTTCTGTCCCCAACATTCTATAACTGACATTCCGCGGAACGTTCTGTCCCCGACATTCTATAACTGACATTCCCCGGAACGTTCTGTCCCTGACCTTTTATAACTGTCACTCCCCGGAACGTTCTGTCCCCGACATTCTTTAACTGACATTCCCCGGAACGTTCTGTCCCCGACATTCTAAAACCGACATTCCCCGGAACGTTCTGTCCCCGACATTCTATACCTTACATTCCCCGGAACGTTCTGTCCCTGACATTCTATAACTGACATTCCCCGGAACGTTCTGTCCCCAACATTCTATAACTGACATTCCCCGGAATGTTCTGTCCCCGACATTCTATATCTGACGTGCCCCGGAACGTTCTGTCCACAACATTCTATGTCTGACATTCCCCGGAACGTTCTGTCCCCAACATTGTATATCAGACATTCCCCGGAATGTTCTGTCCCCAACATTCTATAACTGTCATTCCCTGGAACGTTCTATCCCCCTGACATTCTATAACTGACATCTCCCGGAACGTTCTGTCCCTGCCATTCTATATCTGACATTCCCCGGAACGTTCTGTCCCCCACATTCTATAACTGACATTCCCCGGAACGTTCTGTCCCCGACATTCTATAACTGACATTCCCCAGAGCGTTCTGTTCCTGACATTCTATAACTGACATTCCCCGGAACGTTCTGTCCCCGAAATTCTATAAATGACATTCCCCGGAAAGTACTGTCCCCGACATTCTATAACTGACACTCCCCGGAATGTTCTGTCCCTGACATTCTATAACTGTTATTCCCCGGAACGTTCTGTCCCAACATTCTATAACTGACATTCCCGGGAACGTCCTGTCCCTGACATTCTATAACTGACATTCCCCGGAACGTTCTGTCCCCGACATTCTATAACTGACATTCCCCGGAACGTTCTGTCCCCGAAATTCTATAACTAACATTCCCCCGAACGTTCTGTCCCCGACATTCTATAACTGACACTCCCTGGAACGTTCTGTCCCCAACATTCTATAACTGAC
>NW_025178057.1:0-2153 GCF_004010195.1 Chiloscyllium plagiosum | reverse complement strand
TCCGGAACACTGCAGTAAGCCTGAGACAGAGATCTTGGCCAAGGAACGGGCTGGTCCGCTAATTGGGCGGGGAAGTGATAGTTTAGGGACTTTCTAGAAGATGGAACTTGGATGTTCTGAAAAGCAGTCACTTAGTCCACACTTCATTTCCCAAGATAGTGCAGACCACATAGCGATCAGTAAATGCAGTAGACAGGGTTGTGCGAAGTGCAGGCAAAGTGTTTCTTCACCTGGAAGGTGTTTTTGGGCCATTGGGTACTTAGGAGGGAGGACGTAAATGGACAGTTGAGGAGAAACAAGATGTTAAAAGGAAGGATTATTCAGGAGATGTTATGAGAGATATTGGAAATCATGAGGCTAAGAAACCTATCATAAAGTCAGTTTCCCAAATGATTGTAGCAATTGGAACAACGTTGAAGAGTTAATGACACAAATGAATAAGTTTTAGTAGCCATTACAGAGACATGGTTACAGGGTGGTCATGACTGCGAGTTAAATATCCAGGGTTTTCAGACTTTTCGGAAGGACAGACAGGAGAGACTGATATTCAAGAACAACTTCAACGCAGAACTGTGAGATGGTATAACTTCGAGAGAGAATGAGTTTGAATCCATTTTGTTGGAAATTAGAAATTCTAAGAAGAAACGTTCACTGATAGACGTAGTCTGTAGACCACAAAATAAACGATTACATTGCGGGAATAAATACACAAAGAAATAAGTAATGCTGTTCAAAATGGGACGGATATTAACTTTGAGGATTTTGATCGACATTTAGATTGGTCGAACTAGCTCAGTCAATGTTGCCTTGAGGAGGACGTTGTTGGACTTAATCATGACAGTTTTCTGAACACTATGTCAAAGAAACGGCGAGGTAGCAAGCTATCGTCGATCTGGTCCTCTGTAGTGAGACAGGAAAAATTAAAAAAACTCATCGTTAAGGATCCGCTTGGAAGGAGTGATTACAGTGTGTTTGAATTGAGAATGCAGATGGAGAGCGTGAAGTTAAAAGCCAATGCCAGATTCCTGTGCATATGCAAGGGGCTCTGCAATAGATAGGGGAGAGCCTGGCTAAAGAAGACTCAAAACAAAAAAAAATGGTGGGCCAGCTGATGAGCAAAGCTTTCAATTACATTTTTCAAAAGTCTGAGCACAATTATATTCCAATGTAAAGGAAGGCAGTAAAAAAAGGTGCAATCTGGCATGGTTATCTCAAGAAATAAGGGAGACTGTCAAATTGAAGGAGAAGGCATACGAAGTGGTTAAAATCAGCATGAAACTGGAAGATTCGGAAAGCTTTCTGGGTCAAAAAAAGCCACAAAAGTGCTGTAATGAATAGTAAGATTATAAAGATTATAAAGACGTTTAGAAGAAGTTTCGACAAAAATATACAGCGAAAAAGAGTGGTTAAAGTGAATGTTAGTCCTTTCGGCATTTAGTTATGGGATGTGATGAAATGTCTGAGCCATTGAACAGTTATTTTGTATCGTTCTTCACAGTGGAAGACACTAATACAGGGCAGCAGTTGAAAAGAGATAGATGTCAGTGAGGACCTGAAAACAATCTTTATTTCGTGTTGGGCAAATTAATGCAGCTAAGGATAGACAGTCTCCTCTCGCTGAAGGAATCCATCCCAAGGTGTTAAAAGAGTCGGCGGGGGAACTAACAGGTGTACAGGCGGAAATCTTGCAAATTCGCTGGACTTTGTGGCAATTAGAGCAGATTGGAAACAGTAAATCTGGCGCCACTGTTTAAAAAAAGGAAGGAAGACAAGAGAGTGGGTTATAGACCCACTAGCTTAACTTTTGTATTAGAGAAGGTGCTTGAGTCCACTATCAAGGAAGGGGATAAAAGGTCACTGCGATAGAGATTGAACAGACACAGCACGGACTCATGTAGAGCAGGTCATGCTTTACAAATATATTGGTATTCTGTGAAGACATGACGAGTATGGTGGACAACGAGGATACACTGAATGCGGTGTACCTAGAGATCCAAAAGACCTTCGACAAGGTGCGCACAAGAGGCTGATGCATAAGTTGAGGATGCATAGTGTTAGTGGTCGAGTATAAGTATCTATCTAGGTTTGGTTAAATAACAGGAAGCAAAAAGTGGCGATAAATGCGTAGTATTCTGGTGGCCAGCAGTGAGTAG
>NW_025178056.1:0-2153 GCF_004010195.1 Chiloscyllium plagiosum | reverse complement strand
CTTTAAAATTCCATCTGACAGTCCACTGAATTTCCTTGCCTTTCCTTATTAATTCAGTGAGTGGACAAGCTACACTGCTAAAATTTAGGATTTTTTTTTCAATATAATCTGCTCAATCCCAGGAAACATAGTATGGTTATTTTTTGTCGATGGGACATGACACTCCCCAGTTCCTTTTGTTTTTGCATCCCTAGGGGCATTTTTCCGTGTCCAATACCGTAAAGCGGTTAGGTGACTTGGGTTTGGAAAATTCACTTTTTGCCAGATTTATCAGCACGTCGCCCTTCAAAATTCGAACAAACAATTCTGCAAAATGTTGCAAATTGACTTGCAATGTGTGTCTAAAAATTGCCATGTCATTTCTGCATATGACAAAATTGGTTGGTCCAGCAATGAAATTATTTATTAGTTTCCGAAATATGACTGATGAATTATTGATATCCATAGGCATGACGTGAAAGTGATGCAGTCCTTTGACGCTACGAAAGCTAAAATGTCCTTCACTGTTTCTGACAAAGAAACCTATCAATATCGTCTTCGGATGTCCAGTCTCGAGATGTACGTTGCTTGTCCTAAACTTTTGAACACCACCTTAAAAAGTCGATAGCAGATATGCATTATTGTTTGTAACTGCATTGACTTTGCGATAGTACTCACATTACCATCTGTTTTTCGCTCCATTACTATGCCTGAACTCCAGTCACTGAAACTCACTTGCATTATGCTGTCTTGGAAAATACATTCAAACACGGTTTGATCCTGTGCTTGCTGTGCTTGATTCTGTGAGGTGTTAAGCCTCCAAGGATGTTGCTTCATCTGAAGAACACCTCCCATACCTAACTCATGCGTAATTACGTTTGAATGTCCTAACTTACTTCCACATGGCTCCCCACGTGATTATAATAACACTTTTCAGTCGTTTCGATTTTGTTCTGGATGGTAACTCCATGATATTTCCCAATTTTGACTACTTACTCATTGTAAAATTTCGTTTGAATAAGGTACAATTTAGAATCATCTGAACTTGGTTATTCCCTCTTATTTGTAACCAATAAGACAGTTTTGTTTGGTTTCCTTCCAAATAAAAATACATTTTGCGTTTATTCACATGAAACACTTTGTGTGATTTCATTCTGTCTGCTGTCCTTATCAAATATTTTACTTCAATTGATTTGCTTTTGCCAGGATAAGATTCATCCCTCACTGGAAGTAATAGTAACACTTCAACCCCAATGCACTGATTGCGAGTGTTGATTACTTACTTGTTTCTTGTTTCATTCCATGCTGCGATACGTTCAAATATTGTCTAGATAACGTGTGCGCTGCATTTAATCGTTCTTCAAAATCTGGTTTACAGTACGAAATGTGTGGTGTGTAACTTCTGAGTTGTCAATTTCTCCTTAATGAGTTTTAGGGATTCTCTCATTACATGCTCAAAACACATTCAAATGGCACGCATTTGGCCAATTCATTTGGTGAAACTCTGTTTGCGGAATGTGCACACGAATTCTATTTTCTCAATCATCTATCACTCTCGACTGTGAGCCGTCAGCTTGGTTTTTAATGTCTGATGTCACCTGTCTAGCGATTCTGGATGTTAGACACTATATTTGTATTGTTTTATGCCTCTACTGGCCATAATTTCTTTGAATAGTTTCGAGTTGAACTGTGACCCTTGATCGGGTTTATCTCTGTGAGTCGCCCGTATCTAATAAATAAATTCCTTACTATCTTTTTAGCTGTAGTATTGGAATGGCCTCTGGAAATCTAGTCAACATATTCCTTACTGTTAACAAATTACTGATTCCTACTTTTTGTATTGGGTCGGGGCCCTATGCAATCAATTAAGCCTCTTGTGGAAAGCTCGTCACACTTTGGAAATGGTATAAAATAGGTGAATTTTATTACTGTCTGCGGTTTTCCAATTACCTGACATGCTTAACGTGCCTGGCAGATCAACACTTCATCCTTTCAAAGTCCAGGTCAGTAGAAATGATTTCTAATTTAAAAATGTGTGTTCTTTTTCTCACTCCGAAGTGACCCCACTTGTGGTCACTCTTGCGGCAATCACAACACGTCCTTTCTATAACCCACTGGTACTACGATTTGATGAACTTCAACCTATTCATCATCTGCCTGAATATGGGATGGTT
>NW_025178055.1:0-2152 GCF_004010195.1 Chiloscyllium plagiosum | reverse complement strand
CATTTCTGTTACTCCTTCTAAAGTGAATCACCTTACACTTTTTTGCATTAAACTCCACTTGCCACCTCTCAGCCCAGCTCTGCAGCTTATCTGTGTCCCTCTGGAAACTGCAACTTCTTTCAGCACTATCCACAACTCCACCAAACTTAGTGTCATCCACAAATTTACTAACCCATCCTTCTACACCCTCATCCAGGTCATTTATCAAGATGACAAACAGCAGTGGCCCCAAACAGATCCTTGTGGTACATCATTAATAACTGAAGTCCAGGATGAACATTTCCCATCAACCAGCACCCTCTGTCTTCTTTCTGATCCAAACCACCAAACCACCTTTAATCCCACGTCTCTGAATTTTCTGCAATAGCCTTATCAAACACCTTACTGAAATCCATATACATCACATCAACGGCTTTCCCCACATCCACCTGTTGGGCACCTTCTCAAAGAACTCAATAAGGTATGTGAGGCACGTCCTACCCTGATTATCTGAAATGTCTCAACTAATTCACCTCTCAACTTTCTTCTCTCTAACGAAAATAACCTCACGTCCCTCAGCCTTTCCCCATGAGTCCTACCATGTTGACTATCCCTAATCAAATTATTCCTCTCCCGATGATGATAAACCCTCTCTCTTCTGATCCTTTCCAACACTTTACCCACAACAGACGTACGGCTCATTGGTCTATAATTACCAGGGTTGTCTCTGTTCCCTTTTTGAACAAGGAGACATTTGCTCTCCTCCAGTCTTCTGGCACTCATCCTGTCGACAATGGCAACATTTAAATCAAAGCCAAAGGCTCTGCAGTCTCCTCCCTGGCTTCCCAGAGAATCCTAAGATAAATCTCATTCGGCCCAGGGGTCTTATCTATTTCCACACTTTCTAGAATTGCTAACACCTCCTCCTTGTGGACCTGAATCCTGTTGAGACGAGCTTCAGCACTAGATATGGTCCCAGATTGTTCAACAGCCAGACAGTCAGAGATCGGACAGATCCCGAGAGAGGAGGATCTGGACCCCTCAGAATTCCTGACTCACTGAATGTGATTTGTCCAGGATGATTCAACTTCCGGTGGACAATTGTCTAGCATCTGGAAGCCTCTGGAAAGATCTCAGGTTCTGAGTTTGAGTTGGAGATTTTGAAGGGTTCTGACTCACTCCCATACTCAGACCGGAAGCATGAAAGGGATAGGAAGCTTCTTTAACTCCGAGTGTGATGATGCTGCCACTTTAAAAGGTTGTTAGTGTCCTAGTTTTTGTTTTGAAGAGAGGTTGTAAGGCAGAGGCACCAAACCCACTGCTGATGATGACTGAGGTAAACCAGTTGTGAGGCCTTGGCGTTTTATTTTAAGATGAAACAATAGAAGCATCTGAATGGGCGTGGCCAGCTCTCACAGATCTAGGTTTCTCAGTTTGGTTTTTTGTTAGTTGCATCAGAAGCCTTTGGGATCTCAAAAGAGTTAGCAGCTTCAGTGAGTGTCACCTGGCTACTACTCTCTGCAATTTTTCTTGATATTATTTCCTCCTGGATTGGAGAACTGCATGTAAGAATCTGTGTCTGAATTTACCTTTTTGCCAAGGTGTTTATAGGATGGTACAATATTGCAGCAGTTAATTAGTAATAGATACCGTTACATTTTTCAATTGTTGTTATTCTAAATTTCTCTTTCTTTTGTTTGTATTTTAATTACAGCTTTTAAGTAAATTGTGTTTTGCTTAACGTCGAGTTGTTTGACCATTTGCATTGTATCTGGAACACAGCATTTCCCATCTAGCTTTAAAATAAGAAACAGTTCAGATCTGGACTACCTTCTTCAGATATTTTGAGGGGGCCTGGTGTGGTCCCTAACACCAGAGAGCTGGAAAACCGACCATCTCCAAACGTACTGCTGATCCCTCCATTCACACACTGACGAGGATATCTGGTCAGTGTGGGCAAGTTGGACTGAACACACACACTTGTTGTGTGACTCTTTAACTCTTTGACTCCATCCCCTCAAAATACATGACCTGATATTCTGCAACCAACACTTGACCTCTCCCCAGCACCAACACCAGCTCTCCGCCTCCAGAAGTCTGTCAGACTCGCAGTGCATCACCCTGGACAGACAACTGGGATACAACACAGAACTCCACAACTGGATCCCTAACA
>NW_025178054.1:0-2152 GCF_004010195.1 Chiloscyllium plagiosum | reverse complement strand
ATAGGACACTTCGCCATATCCCCTTTCAGAGACTCTTATACCCCTGGGAGAGTGAACGCTGCTTATAAAGCGCTGAGCACAAGTAAATAAAGACTCAGAGTCAAAGAATTATGTATACATAAACTACTCTGTCTTGACTACAAAGAACTATTACTCCCAAAAAATTAGCCAGCCCAGAGTCAGTGATCTTACCTAAGGAGACTCTCAATTTTCTGGTTGTGTATATTAAGCCAGCCAGCAGAGAATCAGTGCCCTAAACTGAGGAGACTCTAAATGTTCTGGTTTTATATATATTTCACCAGCCAGCAAAGAGACAGTGCCCAAAACTAAGGAGACTCTAAATCTCCTGGATAACTATATTTATTTAACTAGCCAGCACAGAGTCAGTGCCCTAAACTGAGGAGACTCTAAATCACCTGGTTATATCTGTATTTATCCATCTAGAACATAGTCACATCCCTGAGCTGTGGAGATTCTAAATCTCCTAGTTATGCATATTTATTTAACCCACCAGGCAGTGCCCTAAACTGAGGAGACTCCAAGATTCCTTTTAATATACACCTAAACAGTCAGCACAGAATCAGTGCCCTTAACTGAGGAGAGTCTCAATCTCTTGCTTGTGTATATTTATTTAACCAGTCAACCCAGAGTCAGTGCCCTAAACTGTGGAGACTCTAAATCTCCTGGATAAATATATTTATTTAACCAGCCAGCACAGAGTCAGTGCCCTAAGCTGATGAGACTCTAAATCTGCTGGTTTCGGGCACTGACTGTGTGCTGGCGGGTTAAGATTTAGAGTCTCCGCAGCTGAAGGCTCAGTCTATGTGCTGGATGGATAAATACATATTAATAACCAAGAGATTTAAAGTCTCCTCAGTTTAGTGCACTGACTGTGTGGTGGCTGGTTGAATAAATGGATACATCCAGGAGATTTAGGGGCTTTTCAGCTTAGGGGATTGACTCTGTGCTGGCTGGTTAAAGATATGTAACCAGGGGATTTGGAGTCTGCTCATGTTAGGGCACTGATTCTATGCTGACTGATTAAAAAAATATACATAACCAGGAGATTTAGAGCCTGCTCATTCTTGGGCTCTGACTCTCTGCTGGATGGTTAAATAAATATATATAACCAGGAGATTTAGAGTCTCCTCCATTTGGGGCACTGACTTTTTGCTGGCTAGTTAAATAAATATATATAACCAGGAGATTCAGATTCTCCTCAGTTCAGAGCACTGACTCATTGTTGGCTGGTTAAATATGTAGAACCAGGAGAATTACAGTCTCTCAGTTTAGGGCACTGACTTGCTGCTGGCTGGTTAAATAAATATATATATGCAGAATATTTAGGGTCTCCTCAGTTTAGGGCATTGACTCTGTGCTCGCTGATTAAATACATATATATAACCAGCACATTTAGCGTCTGCTCAATATAGGGCATTGATTCTGTGCTGGCTGGTTAAATACAGAAATATAACCAGAAGATTTTGAGTCTCCTCTTTTTAGGGCACTGACTCTGTGCTGGTTGATTAAATAAATATATGTAACCAGGAGATTTAGAATCTTCTCAGTTAATGCACTGACTCTGCGCTATCTGGTTAAATATATATAACCAGGTCGATTTAGATTCTTCTCATTTTGGGGCACTGATTGTGAGCTGGCGGGTTAAATAAATAGATATAACTCGGAGATTTAAAGTCGCCACAAAACCAGGAGATTTAGAATCTCCACAATTTGGGGCACTAACTCGGTGCTGTCTGTTTAAATATATATAACCAGGAAATTAGGAATTTCCTCAGTTTAAGGCACTGACTCTGTGCTGTCTGTTTAAATATATATGTATAACCAGGATATTTAGAGTCATCTCAGTTTTGGGGCACTGACTCTGGGCTGTCTGGTTAAATAATTAGGTATAACCAGGAGATTTAGAGTCACCTCAGTTTCAGGAAATGACTTTTTGCTGGCTCGTTAAATAAATATATTTCACCAGGAGATTCAGAATCTCCTCAGTCTAGGGCACTGACTCTGTGCTGGATGGTTTAATAAATATATGTAAAACCAGGAGATTTAGAGTCTGTCCAGTTTAGGGCACTGACTCTGTGCTGGATGGTTAAATATATAACACCAAAGATTTAGAGTCTGCACATTATGGGGC
>NW_025178053.1:0-2152 GCF_004010195.1 Chiloscyllium plagiosum | reverse complement strand
AGCTTGCCAATTACACTTGACACCCTGAGATTTTACCTTCTTTATCAATTTTCCATGTCAGGTATTTTCAAATGCCTGGTTGAGAAACCATATAAATGAATTTCTTGAAAAATTTCAAAATAATTCATCAGGCATGATTTCCCTCTGATAAATTGATGCTGCTGATCCCTCATCAACATTGTCTCTCAAATTAGATTAGATGAGATTACTTACAGTGTGGAATCAGGCCCTTCGGGCCAACACGTCCACACCGACCCGCCAAAGCGTACCCACCCAGACACATTCCCCTACATATACCCCTGCACCTAACACTACGGGCAATTTAGCATGGCCAATTCACCTAACCTGCACATCTTTGGACTGTGGGAGGAAACCAGAGCACCCGCAAGAAAAAACAGATGTGATGCTCTCATATATCTACCTATCAATGTTCTCCAGTTTCACAGGCTGAACTTTCTCTTGGTTTCTAATGGGTTCTAATTGTTCCCTGACAATATTATTCTGCTTGATGCCCTTGTGGGATATGTTGTGAGTCTCCCTCGAAGAAGGGCTTATGCCCGAAACGTCGATTCTCCTGTTCCCTGGATGCTGCCTGACTTGCTGCGCTTTTCCAGCAACACATTTTCAGCTCAGTCACCCTCGTCTTGCCTGCTAACACTTCTCCATGCTCCTGCATTATTAAGACCCCTCTGAGTGAATTTCTCAGTTTCATGAAGATTACTTCTCATCCGTTGAAATTCTAGAGAACACAGACCAAGATCCCCCATCAAACAATCTTGCCATTTGAAGGATTAATCTGGAGAATGTCCATTCAGTACATGTTGTCAGTGTATTCTTCCTTAGTTTAGAACACCAAATATGTTCGCAATACTCTAGGAACATTCTCACCAACACTCTGTGTAAACGATGTAGGACATATTGACTTTTAGTAGGAGTAATTTACTGCAGGTACTGGGATCAGTACTGAAACCAACAAATGTTGGAGATCACAGCGGGTCAGACAGTATCCATGGATAAAGAGAGCAATCTAACGCTTCCAGTCTGGATGACTCTTCATCATCTACATTCTGATGCCCTTTAAACAAAGGCAAACCTAACATTTACCTTCCCATTTGCACATGTACCTCCCAATACCCATTGCATTACGTTTTCCTACTGACTTACTGTGTGAATGCTTTTTAAAGATTCTCCTGAATATTCAACTATATCACATCCATTTATTCTCCATAATTTATGTCAACAAGAGATATTTTGAAGCAAAAAGTTTTATAATTATAACTTCCTTTCCATACATGCAGAATCATTCTCATGAAGTTTGCGATTACTTTCTGAATGACCAACAACACATTCGTTATAATAGATTCCAACAGATTTCCTGCTTTGGATGACAAGTTAACTAGTCCATAGCTCTCCACTCTCCTCTTCCTTCCTTCTTGAATCATTGGAATGCATTTGTCACCTTTCAAACTGAATTCGAGAAAATACAGTGATCGCCAATACAATCAATATGTGTATTGCTGCTTTCTCTGAAAATTTGGTATGAATTATATCTGGTCTGTCAGACTCAATCTGAATTGACTCATTATTCAGTTTCCTGAAGAAGGGCTCATGCCTGAAACGTCGATTCTCCTGCTCCTTGCATGCTGCCTAACCTGCTGCGCTTTTCCAGCAACACATTTTCAGCTCAGACTCATCAATCCTCAACCCAGTTATGTTTTTTAAACACTACCTCGTGACTGATATGAATGATTTTACTCTTTAGTTACACAAGTACCTTGGTCATTTTGTATTTCTGGTAGATGTCCAGTACCTTACTCCATGAAGACAGACATAATATTACTGGTTAGGTTCTCTATCATTTTTCTGTTCTCTACAATAACTTACCCCGTCCACGTATTCACTGTTCCACATTTAACATTGCTTTCATTTTCCTTTCTAATATTGACAGAGGTTTTTTGTCAACCTTTATGTTTCTTGTTAGTTTGCATTCTTGATCTCTTTTTAATTTCCTTATCAGTTTGTTAGTCCTTCTTTGTTCCAAGAAATTCATAATATCTGGCATTTTCCTGAGCCACTTTCCTTGATCTAATACAATTTTAACTTCTTTTGTTAAACATGTTTGAGTCACATTACGCTATTTATACTTGCCGCT
>NW_025178052.1:909-2152 GCF_004010195.1 Chiloscyllium plagiosum | reverse complement strand
CTCACATCCTTGTTAAATGTGAAGTGACATTTGGAATTTTCCAATCCAGAGGTATGACTGCTGTATCCAGGGAACTCTGAAAACTTATAGCTGAAAATGTGTTGCTGGAAAAGCGCAGCAGGTCGGGCAACATCCAAGGAGCAGGAGAATCGACGTTTTGGGCACGAGCCCTTCTTCAGGAATCATTCTGAAAGATTATAGTCAAGGTGTCTACACTGTGATCTGTTACTATCTTTATCACCCTCAGATGGAAACCCAGGTTCTTTGAATTTGTCACTCTTTAGTTCCATTAATTTCCTCATTACGGATATTTTACTGACATTAATTTTATTCAGTCCCTGTCCCTGATCCTCTGTTAATTCCTTTGGGACTTCAGGCAAATCCTTTTCCTTTTCTACTGCAAATCTTGAGGTAAAGTATTTATTTAACATGGCTGTCATTTCCCCATTGTCACTGACAAGATCCTTCACTTTCAGTCTTTAATGGCCAACATTGCTCCAGACCTCCCAGCTTCCCTTTTATGGAACTGTAACATTTCTCCTTATTGATTTTGATTTCCCTTACATGTTCCCTTTCAGAATCCCTTTTGGTGGCTCTTAGAAGCTGCTTTGTGGCCCTTTGTATCTTTCCCATTCAGCAGAACCTGTTATTTTATTTGCTTTATTGTAAGCCCTTGTTTTTAGTTTTATTCTTTTCCTTATCTCTTTAATTGTCCATTGTTGTTTGTTCGAAGAAGTGGAGCTTTTCCCTCTCAGGTATAAACTGGTTTTGTTTCTGGTTGAATATTTCTTGAAACATTCCCCACTGCTCTTCAGTTGTTTTACCCATGAGCAGATTTTCTGTCTCATCTCGTTAAAGTCGGCCCTTACCTTAATCTCAAACTCTCGCAGCTGATTCATGCTTTTCACTTTCAAATGTGACATTGAACTCGATCGTGTTATGATCACTATTTGATAAATGTTCATGCACAAATAGTTGCTAACTAATCTGGCTCATTATTCATTACTAATTCCAATATTGCTTGTCCCCTTGTTGTATCCAGGACCTATTGCTGTTGGAAACTATTCTGGACACACAGCAGCAATTCACTACCTTTTTAACAGAGCACTTTTCTCTCTCCCAATCTAAGTTAACGTTAAATTTCCCCATTAATAATACATTGGCTTTGCTACACACTTGTCTAATTTCTGTATATATACAATCCAGCACCTCAGAGCTGCTGCTGGCGGTGGGTGTGTGTGTG
>NW_025178052.1:0-893 GCF_004010195.1 Chiloscyllium plagiosum | reverse complement strand
GGGGGGGGGGGGGGGGGGGGGGGCGAGGGGGCAGGGTACATACAATATCTATTACAGTTTTAGATCTTTTTCTGCTCCTCAGTTGCACTGAATCATTATAACCTCCCTCACTATTGAAGTCTTTGTGTTTCTAATCAATAAAGCTGCTCGACCTCTTCTGTCATTTCCCCATGTCCATCCTGTGAACCTTACAACCGGATATATTTAGTTCCCAATCCTAACGATTCTGCAGATATGTCTCAGTAATTGATCATATAGCAAAATCTTAAATTTGAATTTGTGCGTGCAGATTATTGAATGTATTCCTTACACTCAGTGCATTCGTATATTTCGAATTCTTATTTGGTCCATTCACTGGAATCTGTTCATCAGCACTGATGCTGTATTCACCTCTTTCTTATTTCTCTCTTCTGATAGCTTTCCTGATATTGCCCAAATAGGACCTTTTGCCTATTTTTACTGAGGTTGTTGGTCCCAACACGCACAACAACTGGATCCTCCCCCATTTCCCCCACCCCCGCACTCCATTATACTTTCAAGCCGGTTCGAGATGCCCCTTATCTTGGCACCAGGCAGGCAACACACCATGCAGAACTCTCAATCCTGCTTATAAAGAATGCTATCAGTCCCCCTCATTATCAAATCCCCCTCTTTTCTTTGTGCTCCCCCAGCCTGAATGGCCTCCTGGCCCACAGTGCAGTGATTTTCCTTTGTTCATTCATAGGATGTGGACATCTCTGGCCAAGCCAGCATTTCCTGCCCATAGGGCAGTTAACAGACAACCACATGGAATCATAGAATCATAGGTTCCATACAGTGTGAAACAGGCCATTCAACCCCATGAGTCCACACCAACATTATGAGGAGCATCCCACTCAGATCTATCCCCTTAT
>NW_025178051.1:0-2152 GCF_004010195.1 Chiloscyllium plagiosum | reverse complement strand
GTGGGGGGGCTAGCAGCTGCACTGACAGGCCGAATGGATTCCTGCTGATCCCCGGTGCTGACTATGCCACCACCTCTCTGCAGGAAAACCCCTCCCACTCCCCACGATGCCACGGGCGGATCCCTGGGGACTTGCCCTCTTGGTGCTCCTGGCCTCGAACCATACTGGGGCCTTCCAGCCGAATTTCGGGGACAGCATCACCCACAACGCCATCACCAGAGACGCGGCCCTCCGGGTCCTCCTCCGCGTCTTCCAGAAAATTCCCAGCCCCAACGGAAATGTCATTCCGAGCAACGCCTTCCAGACTGAGGTAAGTTCCCGTGGGGGGGTGACGGAGTTAACCAGGAATACAGCGGGAGCCTGACTAACCAGGCCCTGTGGGGGGTGAGGGAGTTAACCAGGAATATAGCGGGAGCCTGACTAACCAGGCCCTGTGGGGGGTGAGGGAGTTAACCAGGAATACAGCGGGAGCCTGACTGACCAGGCCCCGTGGGGGTTGAGGGAGTTCACTGGGAATACAGTGGGAGCCTGACTAACCAGGCCCCGTGGGCGGTGAGGGAGTTCATCGGGAATACAGCGGGAGCCTGACTGACCAGGCCCCATGGGGGTTGAGGGAGTTCACCGGGAATACAGTGGGAGCCTGACTAACCAGGCCCCATGGGCGGTGAGGGAGTTCATCGGGAATACAGCGGGAGCCTGACTGACCAGACCCCATGGGGGTTGAGGGAGTTCACCGGGAATACAGTGGGAGCCTGACTGACCAGGCCCCGTGGGCGGTGAGGGAGTTCACCGGGAATACAGTGGGAGCCTGACTAACCAGGCCCCGTGGGGGGTGAGGGAGTTCACCGGGAATACAGTGGGAGCCTGACTAACCAGGCCCCGTGGGCGGTGAGGGTGTGAATGACGGAGATTAATGCCTACTGTGGCATTTTGGAGGGTCAAACCAGGACAGGTCTTACACACCTGATGGTACGGCACTTGGTGGGCGGTGTACGGGAGCATAGAGATCTCTAGGGGGTGGCACAGTGCCTCAGTGGTTAGCACTGCTACCTCCTAGCACCAGGGAGCCGGGTTCGATCCCACCCTCGGCCCAGTGTCTGCGTGGGTTCCTCCAGGTGCTCCGGTGTCCTCCCACAGTCCAAAGATGTGCAGGTTAGGGTGGATTGGCCATGGGAAATTGTCCCATAGTGTCCAGGGATGTGCAGGTTAGGGTGGGTTGGCCGTGGGAAATTGTCCCACTTCCTCTGGCAGCTCATTCCATACACGCACCACCCTCTGGGTGAAAGAGTTGTCCCTCAGGTCCCTTTGAAATGCTGTCCCATCCCACCTTTAATTAACTTTAACAGACTTTACTTGCAAACGTTGAATTGATTAATCTCACTGGAGGCCATTGTCTGTGACAAGACGATGTATTCATTGTTAATTTGGCCAGTGTTTTAAAAACTTACAGAAGAGGAAATCATGGTGTTGTTGGTGGGAAGGTCATTGTGTTGTGTTTGATAATACGTCCAGAAGAATTAGGAGAATGGTCTCAGGAGAACTGCAGAGATGGACGTCATGTTGGGGTTGTACAGGACATTGGTGAGGCCCCTTCTGGAATACTGTGTCCAGTTCCGGTCGCCCTGTTATAGGAAGGATATTATTAAACTGGAGAGGGTTCCGGAGAGATTTCCCAGGATGTTGCCGGGAATGGGAGGGTTGGAATTATAACGAAAGGCTGGATAGGCTGGGACTGTTTTCCCCCGGAGATATTATTAAACTGGAGAGGGTTCCGGAGAGATTTCCCAGGATGTTGCCGGGAATGGGAGGGTTGGAGTTATAACGAAAGGCTGGATAGGCTGGGAGTTTTTTCCCCGGAGCGTTGGAGGCTGAGGGGTGACCTTATAGAGGTTTATAAAATCATGAGGGGGACAGAGAGGGTGAAGGGTGGGTGTCTATTCCCCCAGGGTGGGGGGGGGGGGATTTGGGACTTGCGGGCATATTTTTAATGTGCCTCCAACTCTCACTTTCTCACACTCTCTGACACTCTCCCACCCTCACTCCCTCAGTCTCTCATTCTCTCACTCTCCTCTCCTACTCTCATAGAGTCATAGAGATGTGCAGCACAGAAACAGACCCTTCAGTCCAACCCGTCCATACTGACCCAGATATC
>NW_025178050.1:0-2152 GCF_004010195.1 Chiloscyllium plagiosum | reverse complement strand
AAAGGTGCATTGAAGCGATATTCGATCATGAAACAATAATGCGTGGGTGGAAGAGGGGGAAGCATCGATAGATTTATGAGCCAACTCTGACACTTTTTTTGTAGCTGTGGGAAAGCTGTGTAAATGTTGTTATAAACTATCGGATTTTGGAAAAGAGCTCTCTGTAGTTCGATAGAACTACAGCTCATGTCTTTTTTCTAATACTTAGGCTGGTACAGAGTTTAATCTGGTTTTACTGTTTAAAGATTTGGTGTTGTTTGATGCAATTGACTGTCTTCCTTGGCCGTTTCAGAGACCAGTGAAGGGTCTATCACATATCTGTGTTTCTGGAGTCACTTTTCGGTCAGACCTGGAAAGCTGGGCAGATTTGCTTCCTGAAAGGGCATTGTTCAAGCAAAGAGGAGGCGATAGCCTAGTTGTAGTACCGCTAGATTTTTATATATGGAGATAAAGGCAACATTACGGGGCCGCAGGTTCGATACTCACCAACATAGATGATTGAGTCTGAATTTAATTTTTAAAAATCTGAAGACCACCAAATCATTACAGACTGTAGGGAATCACGCATCTGGGTAACTGTTGTAAATATTTGTTTAACACTGAATGGCCATATTAAAAGGCCCAGCAAGTTATTCAGTTATTTCAATCGTGACAAAGTCTCAAAGTAATGAAACCAGACGGATCACGGGGCATCGATCTTGGCACTGCGAAAGAATGGCTGGACGTGTCCTGTGGACCCGACGAAGTCTTCTGCACAAACTGAAGAAAGAGCTGCCTCACAGACAACTCAAGTAGCAACAGAAATGTTACAATCACGCAATCATACCTGACAGAAAATATATTCACAGACAGCAAGGTCAACAAAACTGGACATTTCCTGTCTGAACAGCAGAGTTGGCGACACAGTGATATGCTGTCGGGAGGGAAGTGTTTGGGGAATTTTCAATATTGATGCTTGAACTCATGAGCTGTTATGGATTCAGGTTAAACTTGAGAAAGGATAGATCGAACTGATTACAAAATTGTGTCCTCGTTCAACGAAAGAATCAGTACTTGTTCATGTTAAGAAACAGTAAGCAATGTTTACAAAATTGTAAGCAATGGCACCCGGTTCAGATGTGGGGAACGCTTCCACTGTTTTGGAAAACCGATCAACTATTACCAGAGAATATATTTTCCCTTCCCTCGGCGTTAGTTCAATGAAATTCATCTGTAAATGTTGAAAACGTTTTTGGGGAATGGGTATGCGTCTGACTCATCTGTATTCCCCTCCCCACATTATTAGTAACACTACCTTCACAAGATTTCTGGTAGTAATGAGTAAATCCCTTACTGTATCAGTGTGCTGAAATACTGTCATACATCCCCCCTTTTGACACATTCTCCTCACCGTGTGTCAGCTTGGCATAGAATGGAAATAATGATGTTGGTAGTCAGGGTTTAATCATTGGGGCTACACCATCCGCCTTCCCTGACACTGCATCCTGCTGTCGCCCACTCATGCTTTTCTTCCTGTGTGGCCTGTAACTGTAACACCCGTACGTCTGCGGTTGTGGTGCAATTTCTTTTCATACACGTGGCAATCTGCTCACTTATTGGTTGCTGGGTTGCTGTTTTTGCTGCTGAGTCGGCCCTTGCATCGTCTTGAGAAATAAAATCATTTTGTTTAATGTGGGCTTCACACAAGTGATTGATTTAGGCAACAGGACCGCCTCCAGGAGGTCAGAAATCAGGCCACAGTGTGTGATGGGCTTTCCAGTGGAGGTCAAGTCGTCCCTGCGTTTTCACAGCTTTCTAAAATCATGAACAACCTCGAATGCATATCTGCTATCGGTGTAAATCTTCACTGTCTTTCCCTCAGCCAATTGTTAGGCCTCAGTCAAGGCAATCAGCTCCACTGCTTGCGCTGACAGATGAGAAGGTAATAATCCCGCTTTGACTATATCGTCGGTAGTCACTACAGCATACCCAACACTTTTCTGGGCCGCCTCCTTGCTCCTGAATGCTGACTCGTCCGCAAAAAAAACTCCATATCTGGATTCTGAAGTGGTAAATGCTACAAGTCTAGTCTGGGGCTGCAAATTTCATTAGTTACAGCGACACAATCATGTGGGTCCCGGTCTCCTTCTGTGGGGAGACGGCTGGCAGGATT
>NW_025178049.1:0-2152 GCF_004010195.1 Chiloscyllium plagiosum | reverse complement strand
AGCCACAGTTGCACCACACAAGTGGCATGTATTTGTAATCTCCAACAAGAGAGAATCGAATTACCGCTCCTTGACATTCAAAGGCATTGCCATCACTGAATCCCTCACTATCCCTCACCCTGGGAGTTACCATTGACTAGAAACTGAACATGACCAACTGTCTAAAGACTGTGGCTATAAGAGCAGTTTGGGAACTTGGGATTCTGTAGTGAATAACTTGCCTTTTGACTCCTCAAAGTCTGTCTGCAAGGCACAAGTCAGGAGGACAACGGAAAACTTCCCACTTTCTTGCAGGAGTGTATCTCCATCACCACAACAGTTTAGGCCTCCTTCGTTAAGGAAGGATATTGGAAATGGTTCAGTGCAGGATTACTCGATTGATATTTGGGAGAAGCAGAAGTTTGATTGTCTCGGTTTGTTTTCACTGGAGCTGAGAAAAGTGAGGGGTGAATGTTTTGAAGTGAAAAAGGCCCTGAATGGTCTTGAAAATGTGGCCATGGAAAGAATGTTTCCTCTCGTGGGTTAGATCAGAACGATGGGATACCCATGGGAATGGCCTCAACTGGGACATTGGGTTCATGTCACACTACAGGTGACCCCACTACACTGTACACTCTCTCAAATACAGACACGCGTGCACGCACACACACACAAACACACGCACGCACACACACACTTACATACTCACACAGACCTTCTCTCATACACATGCTCTCTCTCGTACACATACACCCTCCATGATCACATCCACAGACAAACCTTGTCACAGGCTTATACTCCATCACATTGACACACATACTTTACGAAGTATGCACATGCAAACACACACTCACTCAGGCGCACTCACACTCATATGCAGATACTCACATGCAGACACTCACGCACTCTCTATCTCTCATGCACGCACACGCCCATATAAGATGATGGGGTAAATTTGTATTTGCAGAGCTATATTTACAGATGCATTCTATTTTGCTCAAAAAGCACACAGTCTGCAGGCAGTCATTCCAGGCAGTCAATCATGTAATATTTTATAAATTCCTGCTTTGGAAATTGAACCAGTCGGACTCAAGATTGGGATACAGACATTATCTAACCTCACACCTTTAATACAGTGTCTGTGCTGAGATGTCATTTTTTAAAACAAAAAATGAAGTTATCTCGAGAATGTCACTTAAATGAAGTTCTGGGATTTACATACTAATGAATGGAAGCCTGCAAACCATTCTAAAAGATGCAAGACTTAATAATAATGTAGGTTTGTTCAATATATCATGTCCGTTGCATGCCACTGTAATATTTTGCTATAAATTATGTGTCCTATGATCCTGTCTCACAGCTACCTGATGACGGAGCAGTGCTCTGCAAGCTAAAGCTTCCAAATCAACCTATTGGAAAATAACCTGGTGTCGTGTTGTTTTTAATCCAGAACTATGGGGAACTCTTTTAAAAATAGTATCATCCTTCTAGGACAGAGAAAACGTAATTTCTTTCCTCTCCAA
This sequence comes from Chiloscyllium plagiosum, assembly GCF_004010195.1. Lineage (NCBI taxonomy): Eukaryota > Metazoa > Chordata > Chondrichthyes > Orectolobiformes > Hemiscylliidae > Chiloscyllium > Chiloscyllium plagiosum. The sequence goes on along the minus strand of NW_025178049.1, from coordinate 650 downwards.
GGTTTGTGTGAGTTTGGATCTCTCTGCCTCAGAAGCTGATGGAGGTCGGGGTCCTTTGAGGTTGAGGTAGATAGATTCACATAAAGGTTATAGGTGCTAGATGAGTATGTGAATTTTGGAACACAAACAGACCAGCCGTAACGTATTGAATGGAGGAGTAGGTGAAGGACCTAATTTATATGCTTGGAGAAGCTTGACACAATACAGGCTTGATTGCCATCCCATCAAAATCCTTCACCATTCACCACCTCCATCATGATGTGCAACTACAAAATACACTGCAACAGTTCACTAAGGCTACTTCGAAACCACCTTCCGAATTGGGAGCCTCTACTGTCTCGAAGGACAAGGGCAGCAGATATATAGGGACACCAGTACCTACACATTCCCCTCCATGGCACTCACTCTCCTGACTGGGAAATATCTCACTGTCCCTTCACTGTAGCTGGGCTGAAATTCTGGATTCCCTGACAACATCATGGAGGTACGTAGACCACACGGGCTCCAGTGGTCCAAGGTGAGATTCACCACTCCTTTCTCAAGGGCAATTAGAGTTGGGTTTTTCGTGTTTGCCAGCCAACAACACACACATCCTGAGACTGAATAAATAAATAAACACTGGACACTCCACTTAGCCAGATTATCCATTC
>NW_025178048.1:0-2152 GCF_004010195.1 Chiloscyllium plagiosum | reverse complement strand
TTGCTTTGCAATTTGAGATACGGGAATGAAGGGGGGTGGGGGGGTAAAGAAACAGCCTCAAACATCACATACAGCCTCGTCCCTTGTCAGTCGAGGGACAGCAGATTAAGCACCAGTGAGTCATTTTTAAGATTGATTAGTTCTGGTCTGCATGTGATTCTTGAGCAGGTATTTTTAGTCACATAACGATATTTGATTTTATAAGTGAGTTGCAAATTGACGAGGTGGGGAGAGTGATTTCATAAACAGTTCAAGTTGCTGAAAGCCCTGTTGGAAGTGCCCACAGCTTTCAGTACCACTGATGTATTTTCATCTTTGGTTCTACATTGCCAATCCGACTTTTCAGAATGTAAACAGCAATACACTTTCTGCTGTCGGTGAGAGGCTTTCAAAGTGAACTGAGAGAACACCAAAACAGCTGCCGGACTGAAATGTGGCGATTATTGCTGATTCTGTTCGAGACCGATAAGGGAGGACAACTTTAAAATGTCGTCGTAAACGGTGTTCGCCATCGATACTGAGCCGGAAGAATGTGTGCTGCTTTATTAGCATGCCGGCGTGCGACTGAAATGTGAAGTGAGAAGACAGGTTGCAGACGGCAGTGTTTGGCCCGTTTTGTTTCAGCCTCTTTTCAAGGTTTAAAAAATAACCCACCCAAGATCAGAAATGGACAGATACAGGTGAGCAAATGAGGGAGAGGAAGACTGAACTAAAAGTAAATTAACATGAGTTTTTTTTTAAACTTAGTCAGCTTTTTGTACTTCATTTTTTAGTGTAAAACACACTGTTTGGAAATTGGCGGGCTTTTCAAGTTGCAAAAAGCGGTTGATGATTTGGCTCTAGTACTTTCCTCCCTCCTCCCCGTGCCCTCTCCGGATTGGGGAATGAGGCAGATATCTGATTGGGAATTGAAACAACGTTAGGCGGGGCTGGACAATGTGACCAATCAGAAATGGCTGCCTCAATGCTGTATTATTGTCATGATTCTCTAGTTATCTATCAGACTCTGCCATCTCTGCTGTGTAAATATATTTACCATATACTGAAAGTTACAGTTTGATAACTACACCCACACATTCACCAAGCCGGAACTGACAGGTATAAACTCTCATATCCACATGGACACTTGCAATAGGCGCGGTCGGGAAAGACCACGGTGTAACTTTTGCCTGCCGAAGCACAGGGGTCTGACGCAGTAGGGGGGCTCCGCTGACCCCCAGCTAAATATGTAGATAGTAATCGTACAGACCTGTACATATGAATGATTACTTTGTCTCTGTATGCCAAGAAATTGAATGTTTACGTATGTATGGCAAGACCAATTGTACAGATCATAAAATATTTTATGAATAAAGTATATTTTTGAAATAAAAATATCAGGTGGCCCCATTCATAGAGCTGTATGGGTATTGTTTAGTTTCTGAATCTCACTCAACTGGTGTTAGAATTTTAAGAAAAAAAAAATGGACAAGGAGCAGGTCAGAGCAGGAATGGAATCAGACCTGTGGTTCTGTTTAAATTGCTGGTGTTGAACAAAAAATCCTAATTATTAACTGAATGTTATATTGATGCCAGTCAAACTGATGTTGATTTACATGAGGTACCTCTTCTATCTTCCTCCAGGCAAGTACTCAAAGGACCGATACAATGTAATATTCTCTCAGTACAGAGCCAAGTGTGACCAGCTGCTTCGAACAAACAACAGGTGTGTTACCACTGTCACAGCGAAGAACATCCTTTCCATGATCAGAGTGAATTGAGTTAGGTTCACATTGAACTCCATTTCCAGAGAGATATGTTCAAACCAAGAACTAACCACTACCAAGGAAATAGAAGTTTATATTTTTTAATCTATATTCTCAATGCATGCAACCAGTTCCAATCAACTTGAATGAATTCTCAGCTGAAATATACACTGCATTAAATCTGAACAGGAAAGGGTCCTTCACCCCACGATGTTGTGGCGAATATGACACCGAATGAAATTAATCCCTTCTGCCTGCCCTTGGTCCATATCCCTCTATTTCTTGAATATTAATTTGCTTATTTTAAAGTCCCTTCAATATCTGTATCGTATCTGCCTCCATCACCACCTCTGGCAGTGCATTCTACTCCTACCACTCTCTACTTTAAATAAAAACTTCACCTTAGG
>NW_025178047.1:0-2152 GCF_004010195.1 Chiloscyllium plagiosum | reverse complement strand
ATTAGAGTTGTACAAATTTTCGCGTATGCCAGAGACAGATGACAGTGTGCAGTCCCGTTAGCCATGCCATACTATGCTGTGAATTCTCCGGCGGGGGTGCACCACATATTCGCCAAGGTGTTTGCTGGACAGAATAAATTAAGCCAGTAAGACACTTTGGATAGACCTGAGGGTTTTCCTTATAGCTGAGACGACTTTGTGGTTCCAGAGTGAGGATTATGAGTTTATGAGAGGCAACGGAGCTGTGGAATTATGTAGCAGTTTATTAAACTGATGGATGAATAACGAAGAGGACATAATCTTACGTCATGTGTTCAGGGGCTATCAAAGATTTTATTTCGCAGCCAAAGGGATTGGATGTCTGGAAGTGGCTGCCGGAGAGTGCAGGTGTCAGTCAAAGTGCTAAACCCCACCAATGTTAAAAAAGTATGTCAATGAGCACTTGAATTGTGATGGCAGACAACGTCGTGGGCCAAGCCTTGGAATGTGGGATCAGTGTCAATAGGACAGTGCAAGATCATTTTTGCAAGTTCATTTTCTTTGCTGTTTTAGCCATGATATTATGCATCTACGAAACGTGTCAACTGATCTGCGGGCAGTAAGCACGGCTTTAAAATTCTTTCCCTTCAGCCAAAAAGCGTTGAAACCACACACTAAATAACAGAATGTGCTTCCGACTTTGCAAGTCTCTCTGAATGGATCACGACATGGGAATCAATGCAGGAATGACAAGATATGACATTGCCAAGTTGGACCGAGCACGCACATCTCATGCTTTGCAGGTAAGGAGCTTTTCTTGGCTTGTGATCTTTCCACATCATTTAATCTTGTGCATTAAGTATGGCTAGATGAGACACAAATAGGTTTGTACTGGTCTGTGATTGTTGGAAATGCAGCAGAGAAGCATGAGTGGGGAATCTGGTGGAGGCATGCACGATTGGCATTGATTCAATCTGGTGGAGGCATGCACGATTGGCATTGATTCGGTGAAGCAAAAAACTTCGCGTTGGTCGAGGTGTCAATTAGACGATTGCGTAAAATTAAAGTGGAAGACTTACTGTTAAAACAATGCTTTGCTTTACAATGAAATAAAGTAGACAAGCACACACACAGAGGTGTGTCAGTTTCGTATCATTGTGTGACGTATTACATTGAAAGCAATGATTTTGATCACATTTGCTGTATGGCAGAAGACATAGACGAAACAAAAAAAAAGTTCGCCTTATAAAACACAGCTGTTCTCGCAAATTCTGTGGAAAGAAGACTCCGTTAATGTTTTGAACACTGATTCCCACCTTCAGAATACATGAGACAGACCTGAAGGCATCAGTGACGTACCACACAGAATGATAGATCTAAAGCATTTGATGCGATGTTTCCAACCTTCCAATCCCCCGGATTACAAACAAGCGAAGCTGAAAATCAGTTTCGGTTGGCGTAAATTGGTATAAAAATTAGATGGACTGATATGAATTTCGTACGAATTCTAAACGGGATTTTAAATGGGAATTTGGTTTGGAGATCACGGGAATAATATTACCTCTCAGCTCTGCTGAACTAAAGCGTCCCTGCGGCTTTATGCACCTCATGTATTGAGGTGGCGTGCGAGATCACAAAGATGAGAGAAAGCAGTATTCGGTTTCCTCCTGTGCAAATCTTCATTATCAGGTTGGTTGCTTTCGCATGGCTTCCGATAGGGACAAATCGGAATGGTTTCCACTTTCGCAAAGGGTTTGGAGAACCAAAATGTTTTTTGTGTTTTATTTACAGAAGCAGTTAATGAATTGAAAACATATTCACAATGACACCACCAAGAAATAGAGTGGAAGCAAATGACAAGAATGTTTGGATGGCTTTAAAATTTTTCATGTGATATTTGAAAGTGTCACACAATGCAGAAAGCATGCGATTAAGTACTTAATCGTACTAAGGAAAAAAAGTACGTCGGTACTTATTCTATTATTATTTAAAATGTAAGAATCAACCAAAAAAAGAGAACGCAGCATAAACTATTGTCCAACCTTATACCATGATAATCAACGTTTTGTTTTTGGTTAGACTGTGACAAATTGCCACTTCATTCCAGCTTACTGTTTTCAGACGAAGATTGAATGCTCACATCATTGAACACATTGTGTCTGGATCTGTTTTA
>NW_025178046.1:0-2152 GCF_004010195.1 Chiloscyllium plagiosum | reverse complement strand
CAGCAATGTAATGATGCGGTGATGTAATGATGCAGCGATGTAATGATGCAGCGAGGTAATGATGCAATGATGTAATGATGCAGCATTGTAATGATGTAGCATTGTAATGATGCGGCAAAGCAGCAATGTAATGATGCAGTGATGTAATGATGCAGCGATGTAGTGATGCAGCGATGTAATAATGCAGCAATGTAACGATGCGGCAATGTATTAGTGCAGCGATGTAATGATGCAGCGATGTAATAATGCCGCATTGTAATGATGTAGCATTGTAATGATGCAGCAATGCAGCAATGTAATGATGCAGTGATGTAATGATGCAGCGATGTAATGATGCAGCAATGTAATGATGCGGCAATGTAATGATGCAGCGATGCAATGATGCTGCGATGTAATGAAGTGGCAATGTAATGATGCAGCGATGTAATGATGCCGCGTTGTAGTAATGCGGCAATGCAGCAATGTAATGATGCAGTGATGTAATAATGCAGCTATGCAGCAATGTAATGATGCAGCAATTTAATGATGCAGAAATGTAAAGATGCGGCAATGTAGTGATTCAACAATGTGATGATGCAGCGATGTAATGATGCAATGATGTCATGATGCAGCAATGTAACAATGCAGTGATGTAATGATGCGGCAATGTATTGGTGTAGCGATGTAATGATGCGCCGATGTAATGATGCAGCATTGTAATGATGTAGCATTGTAATGATGCGGCAATGCAGCAATGTAATGATGCAGTGATGTAATGATGCAGCGATGTAATGATGCAGCGATGTAATAATGCAGCATTGTAATGATGCGGCAATGTATTAGTGCAGCGATGTACTGATGCGGTGATGTAATAATGCTGCATTGTAATGATGTAGCATTGTAATGATGCGGCAATGCAGCAATGTAAAGATGCAGCAATGTAATGATGCAGCGATGTAATGATGCAGCGATGTAATAATGCAGCTATGCAGCAATGTAATGATGCTGCGATGTAATGATGCGGCAATGTAATGATGCAGCGATGTAATGATGCAGCGATGCAATGATGCAGCGATGTAGTGATGCAACAATGTAATGATGGGGTGATGTAATGATGCGGCAATGTAATGATGCGGCAATGTAATGATGCAGTGATGTAATGATGCAGCAATGTAATGATGCAGCTATGTAATGATGCAGCTGTGCAGCGATGTAATTATGCAGCAATGTAATGTGGCAGCAATGTAATGATGCAGTGATGTAATGATGCAGCAATGTAATGATGCAGCTATGTAATGATGCAGCTGTGCAGCGATGTAATGAGGCAGCAATGTAATGATGTGGCCATGCACCAATGTAATGATGCATGATGTAATGATGCAGTGATGTAATGATGCGGCAATGTAATGATGCAGCGATGTAATGAGGCAGCAATGTAATGATGCAGCAATGTAATGATGTGGCAAAGCAGTGATGTAACGATGCAGCAATGTAACGCTGCAGCGATGTAATGATGCAGCAATGTAATGATGCAGAGATGGAATGATGCGGCGATGTAATGATGCAGCGATGTAATGATGCAGCGATGTAATGATGCAGCAATTTAATGATGCGGCATTGTAATGATGCGGCAATGTAATGATGCGGGGATGTAATGATGCAGCAATGTAATGATGCAGAGATGTAATGATGTAGCAATGTAATGATGCAGCGATGTAATGATGCAGCGATGTAATGGTGCAGCAATGCAATGATGAAGTAATGTAATGATGCAGTGATGTAATGGTGCAGCGATGTAATAATGCAACAATGTAATGATGCGGCAATGTATTAGTGCAGCGATGTAATAATGCCGCATTGTAATGATGCGGCAATGCAGCAATGTAATGATGCAGCAATGTAATGATGCAGCGATGTAATGATGCAGCGATGTAATGATGCAGCTATGCAGCGATGTAATGATGCGACGATGTAATAATGCCGCATTGTAATGATGTAGCATTGTAATGATGCGGCAATGCAGCAATGTAATGTTGCAGCAATGTAATGATGCAGCGATGTAATGATGCAGCAATGTAATGATGGGTCGATGTAATGATTCAGCGATGTAATAATGCAGCTATGCAGCGATGTAATGACTCGGCGATGTAATAATGCCGCATTGTAATGATGT
>NW_025178045.1:1984-2152 GCF_004010195.1 Chiloscyllium plagiosum | reverse complement strand
CCTCTCCCCTCAGGGTGCTCTGCAGCTGCTCAGAGACATCCTTGTCCCTGGCACCAGGGAGACAACACACCATCCTGGATTCCCATCTGCAGCTGCACAAACACCTATCAATTGCCCTCCGTCTCGAATCTCCTCTCACTATCGCTCTTCCAGTCTTCCTTGTTTCCC
>NW_025178045.1:0-1468 GCF_004010195.1 Chiloscyllium plagiosum | reverse complement strand
AGGAACCTCTACATAAACCCAAAATACTTAAGATATAGGAGCAGAATTGGTCCAGTCAGAATAGAGTCTGCTCTGCCATTTGATCTTGTGTGATGTGTTCCTCAACCCCATTCTCCTTTTAACTTTTGATCTCCTTACTGATCAAGAACGTATCTGTCTCTGTTTTAAATACTCTCAACACCATGGCCTCCATAGATCTCTGTGACAATGAGTTCCGCAGATTCACCACCCTGTGGCTGAAGAAATGCCTCCTTATCTCAGTTCTGATGGATCATTCTTCACTCTGAGGCTGTGCCTTCGGGCCCTAGTTTCTTCTACTCGTGGAAACACCTTCTCCATGTTCTCCAGGCCTCTCAATATTCTGTAGTTTCAATAAGATTCCCCCCTCATCTTTCTAAACACAATTGTATACAGATCTAGAATCCTCAACCACTCTTTATATGACACCCCCTTCATTCCCAGGATCATTCTTATTCTTTCTCACATTTTCCTCTGGACCCTCTCCAATGACAGCACATCGTTCCTTAATAAGGAGCCCAAAATTCCAAATGTGGTCTGATCAGAGACTTATACAAACTCAGCAGTACACCTCTGACGTTAAAGTTAATGCTAACATTGTAATTGCCTTTCAAACTGCCAATGGTGAACCTGCACGTTAACCTTCAGAGAAACCTGAGCAAGGACTCCCAATTCTCTTTGTGCTTCAGATTTCTGAAATCTTTCCTCACTTAGAAAACAGTCTGTGCCTCTATTCTTCCCACCAAAGTATCTAGCCTCACAAGTTCCCACACTGCACTCCACCTGCTACTTCTTTGCACATTCTCCTAGCCTGACTAAGTCCTTCTGCAATCTCCCCCACTTCCTCAACTCCACCTGTCCTTTCACCAATTTTTGTGTCATCTACAAACATATGAACAATATCTTCACTTCCTTATCCAGATTGTTAATAGATAATGTGAATAGCTATGGTCCCAACACAGATCCCTGCGGATCGCCACAAAGCACCAACTGCCATCCAGAAAAAATCCCTTGTCCCTACTCTCACCTTTGTGCCGGTCAGCCAATCCTCTACTCACCACAGTGCCTTGCTCCTGACAACATGGGCTCTGATTTGACTTAGCATTCTCCTTTATTGTACCCTGTCAAAGGCCTTGTGGAAATCCAAATGGATCACATCCATTGGCTCATCTTTGTCTAACTCACTTGTTACCTCCTCAAAGATTTCTAACAGATTTGTCAGGCATGCCTCCCTTTGATGAAGCTGTGCTGACTCAGCCCAATTTTACCAGGCTGCAATTTTACCAGGTTTAAGGGTGAGATTCCAAATACCTGCAATCTCACCCTTAAGCAGACCTCTAAAATCTTACTAATGACCGAGGTCAGGCTAACCAGCTTATAATGTCCCATCTCTGCCTCCCTCCTTTCTTAAACAGTGATGTTACATTCACTATTTTCCAGTCTTCTGGGA
>NW_025178044.1:0-2152 GCF_004010195.1 Chiloscyllium plagiosum | reverse complement strand
ATAAAAGTGCCGGAGATGGGGCTGGACAGCCGCATCTCTCGCACAGTGGTCCCTCGGGTTCCCTTTTATTCCTTACCCTTTAACCTTAAACTAATCCCCTCTCGTCCTCGATTCTCTAAACTTTGGAAAAGACTGAGAGCATTCACCCTATGCATACCCCTCATGATCTTATACAGTTCTATAAGGTCCCCCTTCAGTCTCCTACACTCGAAAGCAAAGGTCCCAGCTTGTCCAACCTCTCCCTATAACTCAGACCATTGGGTCCTAGCAATGTCCTTGTAAATTTCTTCTACACTCTTTCTAATTTCATTATATCCTCCCTATAACAAGTTGACAAAACTGAACACAATACTCCAAGTGCGGCCTTACCAAAGTCCTGTGTAACTGCAAAATAAATTCCCAACTTCTATAATCAATGTCCTGCCTGACGAAGGCCAGTGTGCCAAAAGCCTTCTTCACTGCCCTGCCTACCTCTGACTCCACTCTCAGGGAACCGTGCACCTGAATTCCAATGTCTCTCTGCCCACTATCCCCCTTAAGGACCGCACATTCACCGTGAAACTCCTACCTTGAATTGAGATTCCAAGCTGCAAGACCTCACACATCTATATTAAATTCCATTTGCCATTTCTCAGCCCACTTGCCCACCTGATTAAGGTCCTGCTGCAATTTCTGATAAACTTCCTCACTGATCATGCTCCCACTTATTTTAGTGTCATCTGCAAACTTACTAATCATGCCCTGTACATTCTCAACCAAATCATCGATAACAAAAAGCTATGGATCCAACCTCCAGTCTAACAAGCATCCTTCCAAAAAACACTCTGCTTCCTATCAACAAGCCAACTGTGTATCCAATTGGCCAGTTCCCCCAGTATTCTACGTGATGGAACCTTCCAGAGCAGTCTGCCATGTGGAACCTTATCAAAGGCCTTACTGAATTCCATAGAGACTACGTTTACCCTTCTGCCCTCATCAACATTCTTGGTCACTTCACCAAAGGACTCTAAGAAATTTGGGAAGCATGATCTCCCAATCACAATTTTATGCTAACCGGTCTGAATCAAACCCTGTGTAAGTAATGGGTGCAGTCAATGGTATGCTGTCCTTCATTGTAAGATGATGCGAGTACATAAGTAAAGCCATCCTCCAGCTGTTGTAAAGCCTTGCTGAGAGAGCATGAGGGGCACTCTCTACAGATTTGATCTCCTTTGTAAGGAATGATCTCCTTACCACAGACACGGGTGATGGTAACATGAAACTGAGTGTTTATCCTGTGGAGCTGTGAGAGACGAGGAAATGGTGATGCTGAAACACGAGGAGTGGCAGCGATCATTTATTTCCAAAACAGACATTGACAGGGAGAGAAATTCCATACTTTGCCTAGGATTGATTGGTTTGATTTATTGTCATGGGTATCTCAGTACAGGGAAACACTTTGTTTATGAGCAGTGGAGGCAGATCATAGTAAGCATGGCCAGACAGATCATAAGGTGGAAATAGACTTGGACAGAGTAAGGCATACAGGTTACACTGCACAGGACGTGCACTAGACAAGATCAACATGAACAAGATCAGCATTATTTGAACTTAGAGAGTCCATTCATCAGTCTAACCTGACTTTCCTAATAGTTTATATGTCTTAATTCACTCTCCCCACATTATTGTGCAGTCAGCGAGTGAATCCTGTACTGAACATTATGTTGCTCACAATCCCCAACAGCAGCCACAATACCTCCCATCTGAAACAGGTATCTATTCCCATCAGCTTCCGCCCTACATAGAGAACACCAGGCTGGCTTCTCAGAGATGAAAGATTGCTTCTTGAGACTTCACACAGAGATATGGCTTCCATGCTCACCACTAGAAAACCATGTTAAAGTCCCCCGTGTGTATCATGACAGACGGAGCTACGAGGAACAACGTGGAACAGTCTGTCTGTGCAGCTTCTGCTCCACTTGTTCATCATGTTAGAGCATCAATTAGGAGACACTTTAAGACTGCCGATGCTGGAGATCAGAGTAGAGAGTCGATTGCTGGAAAGGCACAGCAGTTCAGGCAGAATCCTTGAAGCAGGAGAATCAACGTATTGGGCATAAGACATTCATCAAGAATCAGCATCAATTACCTCATTCTGCTCCCGTGTAAGTGC
>NW_025178043.1:0-2152 GCF_004010195.1 Chiloscyllium plagiosum | reverse complement strand
CAGTTAGTTTGATTGAAAGAAAGCGTAAAGTTCCAGGTTTTGTATAAATTAGAGAAGCTCTTCTCGTTACATTCCAACGTGCAGTTTGTTTCATTGAATGAATGTGTTCAGCTTAACACAAGAATGAAGGAGAGACGCTTTTTCTCTTTGACTTAAGAAGTGAGGTTTCTTTCATTGAATGAATGCGTTTATCATGTGGCGATGAATGAATGGCAAAAGATCTAGTCATTGAATTAACCCAAGCAGTGAGTATCGTTGATTCACGAAAGAAAAGAGTTAATTTGTTTCGTTGAATCAATGAATACCGTTTGATGCATTGAATCATATATTTTAGTTTAATTCAACGATGCAGTTTGTAACCTGTTAAGTTAGAGACATTTCGTATAGGAAAGAATGTTTACTCGTCTAATTACAAATGCAGATTGTTTCATTGAATGAATGAATTATGTTTGAAACTTTAAATGATTGAGAGAAGCTCTACACGTTGAATTACCATGTGCAGTTTGTTGCATTGAATGAATTACTTGAGTTTAATTCAACGATTGAAAGAATGCAGATTGTCAACTGTTAATTAAGAGACATTTAGTATACGACAGAATGTTTACTCGTCTAATTACAAATGCGGAATTTTTCATTGAATGAATGAATTATTTTGAAACTTTAAATGATTGATAGAAGCTCGGCACATTGAATGAACATGTGCAGTTTGTTGCATTGAATGAATGCATTTAGCTGGTGGTATTGAATAAAAGGTAAGAGATCTACTCATTGAATTAACACATGCCGTGTGTTTCTTTGAAATAAAGTGTGCAGTTTGTTTCACGAACTAAATGAGTAAAGTTTGTTTCATTGACTGATTGAATTATCTCTACTCATTGGAATAGCACGTCCTGTGTGTTTCATTGAATGAATGATTGCCGGCTCATTCATTGAATGAATGAATGCTTTTGGATTCATTAAATAAATAACTTACGTTTGCTTCATTGAATCTATGAAAACCGTTTGTTTCACTGAATCCATCACTGAAGTTGGATTTATTGACTATATGAATGCAGGTAGTTTAATGAAAGCGTAAAATTCGAGGTTTGGTATAAATTAGAGAAGCACTTCTCGTTACATTCTAAAGTGCAGTTTGTTTCATAGAATGAATGTGTTAAGCTTAACACTATGAATGAAGGAGAGACGCTCTTCTCTTTGTATTAACAAGTGCAGTTTCTTTCATTGAATGAATGCGTTTAGCATGTGGCGATGAATGAATGGCAAAAGATCTTGTCATTGATTAACACAAACAGTGAGTATCGTTGATTCACTAAATAAAAGAGTTAATTTATTTCGTTGAATCAATGAATACCGTTTGATGCATTGAATCAATTATTTGAGTTTAATTCAACGGTGCAGTTTGTAAACTGTAAAGTTAGAGACATTTCGTGTACGACAGAATGTTTACTCGTCTAATTACAAATGCAGATTGTTTCATTGAATGAATGAATTATGTTTGAAACTTTAACTGATTGAGAGAAGCTCTACACATTGAATTACCATGTGCAGTTTGTTGCATTGAATTAATTATTTGAGTTTAATTCAACGATTGAAAGAATGCAGATTGTCAACTGTTAATTAAGAGACATTTAGTATACGACAGAATGTTTACTTGTCTAATTACAAATGCAGAATTTTTCATTGAATGAATGAATTATGTTTGAAACTTTAAATGATTGAGAGAAGCTCTGCACATTGAATGAACATGTGCAGTTTGTTGCATTGAATGAATGCATTTATCTGGTGATATTGAATAAAAGGTAAGAGATCTACTCATTGAATTAACACATGCCGTGTGTTTCTTTGAAATAAAGTGTGCAGTTTGTTTCACGAAGTAAATGAGTAAAGTTTGTTTCATTGACTGATTGAGTTATCTCTACTCATTGGAATAGCACGTCCTGTGTGTTTCACTGAATCCATCACTGAAGTTGTTTTTATTGACTATATGAATGCAGGTAGTTTAATGAAAGCGTAAAATTCGAGGTTTTGTATAAATTAGAGAAGCACATCTCATTACATTCTAACGTGCAGTTTGTTTCATTGAATGAATGTGTTAAGCTTAACACTATGAATGAAGGACAGACGCTCTACTCTTTGAATTAACAAGTGCAGT
>NW_025178042.1:0-2152 GCF_004010195.1 Chiloscyllium plagiosum | reverse complement strand
CTGACCAAAACAAATTGCAAAGTTATAGTCAGAATGTTTGAGTGGTCTGGCCTAGTCCATAATACTCTTCAGTGTTACACCAATTTTAAGGTCACCCACAAGCTTACGAGCTATGCCGCCTGTATTCTCATTGTAATCATTTATATATTTGATGAGCAGCAGTGGACACAACACTGATCATTGCAGCGAGCTGCTGGTCAAAGATCTCCAGCCCAAACAAAAAACCCTCTGCCACCACCCTCTGTCTCATACCACCAAGACATTTTATATCCAATTGGCTAGCTCTCCCTGGATCTCATGTGATCTAACATTATAAACAAACCTACCATGCGGAACATTGTCAAACACTTTGCTGCGGTCCATATGGACAATGTCTACTGCTCTGTCATCATCAAATATCTTTGTCACCTCTTCAAAAACACTCAATCAAGTTAGTGAGACACTATTTACCACAAAAACATGTTGACCATCCTTAATCAGTCCTTGCCTTTCCAAATGTGCGAAATCCTGTCTTTCAGAATCTTCTCCAACAACTTATGCACCACTAATGTCAGACTCACAAGTCTATATGTCCGTGTCTTTTCCTTGCAGCCTTTCTCAAATAACAGCACAACATTAGCTACCCCCCAGTCTTCCGGCACCTCACTTGTGTCTATTGATGAAACAAATATCTCTGCTAGGGACCCCACATTTCTTTCCGAGCTTCCCACAATGTCCTGGAATACACTTGATCAGGTCCAGGGGATTTATCTTATGCATTTTAAGACCTCCAGCACCTCCTTTTCTGTAACGTGTACTCTTTTCAAGACATCAGTATTTATTTTTCCAAGTCCCCTCACCTCTATGCCTTTCACCACGGTAACTACAGACATAAAATATTCATTTAAGACATCATCCATATCCTATAGTTCCACACATGGTTGGCCTCATTAGTCTTTAAGGGCCCGATTGTCTCCATAGCTACTTTTTTGCCTTTGATGTACTTGTAGAATCTCTTTGGATTCTCCTTAAACTGATCTTCCAAAGTTATCTCATGTCCCTCTTTTTGCCCTCCTGACTGCCCTCTGAAGTGTACTCCTATTCCCCCTATACACCTCAAAGGATTCTTTTGATCTTGGCTGTCTATACCTGACATATGCCTCTTTATTTATCATTACCAGAGCCACAATATGTCTCGTCATCCAGTGTTCCCTACTCCTGCCATTCTTTTGTCCTTCGCTAAACTGGAATGTAATGTGTGTGGACTCTCATTATTTCACTTTTAAAAGCCTCCAACTTGCCAGTTATGCATTTACCTACAAACAGCCTCTCCCAATCAACTTTTGAAAGTTTGTGCCTCATGGGATCAAACATTAGTCTCGCCTCAATTTAGAACTTTAACTTGTGGACTGGGCCTCAAGTTTAAAACAAATGAAATTGTGATCATTGGTCCCAATGTGGTCTCCCACTCACACCTCAGTCGCTCGCCCTGCCTTATTTCCCAAGAAAAGGTCATATTTTGCTCCTTCTCTAGTGGGTACATCTTCATACTGAATCAGAAAATTTTCTTGAACACATATAACAAATTCCTTTCCATCCAAGCCTTTAACACTATGGCAGTCCCAGTCTATGATTGGAAAGATAAAATCCATGACTATGACAACCCTATTATTCTTATAGAACATTCTCTCTATTCTCACTACAGCTCAGGATCCCAACCCCTTCCCCTCCCAGACTAGTTGAAACTCTCCCAAGTGGATCCAGCACATTTCCCCGCCAGGATATTGGCCCCACTCTGGTTCAGGAGCAACATGTCCCTCTTGTACATTTCACTTCTGTCCCAGAAGAGATTCCAATGATCCAGAAATTTGAATCCCTGCCCCCCTGTACCAGCTCCTCAGCCAAGTATTCACCTGCCCTATTCTCCAAATCCTACTCTCACTAGCACATGGCACTGGGAGATTGCTACCTTTGAGATCCTACTTTTGAACCTGTCTAACTCCCTATATTCTGTTTGCAGGACCTCATCCTTTTCCCTACTTATGTTGTTAGTATGAATGTGTACAGTGACCTCTGGCTGCTCAGATTCCCATTGGGAATTTGCTGCAACCACTCTAAGAAATCCTTGACCCTGGGAACAGGTAGCCAATGTTCAGATTAGAGTGGTGCTGAA
>NW_025178041.1:0-2152 GCF_004010195.1 Chiloscyllium plagiosum | reverse complement strand
AGACTTCCGATAGAATCCATTGACTCTTAAGAAACAAAGCACCTTTTTCTTTGAGGCTGATCGTGGAAATTCCTCGGAAGCTTTTGTCTTTGCGTTCCATGGGATCAACCTTCCATGACCGATATTTTGTCCCAAGAACATCACGTCTGCTTTTGCGATTTCAGTTTTGTTTAACTTTACCACCAGTTTTATTTCTCGTATTCATTCAAAGAGCTCTGCCAACTGTACCAAGCGATCTTTCCAGGACTTATGAAAGACCAATACATCGTCCAAATGGTCTGCACAGTTTATTAACCAGGTCAGAACTCTGGTCCTGAGTCTTTGGAATGTGTTGGATGCGTTCTTCATTCCAAATGACATCACTTTGAATTGATAGAGTCCATTTGGCGTTACAATTCAGAAACTGTCTCTGATAAAGGTACTTGCCATTAACCATGCATTATGTCCAACTTGGTGATGTAAGTGACTTGTCCAATTTTCTCGATACAGTCCTCCAATGTCAGTGTTGGATTTAAGTCTGATTTTGTAACAGTATTGACCTTCCAATAATCCAAGCAAAATCATTGAGTCCCATCCGGTTTGGGAAAGAAGATGATCGGCGAGCTCCACTCGCTCTGGCTTGGTTCGATGATTTCCTCATTGAGCATAGCCTCCACCTCCTTCTGGACCCGTCTGGCTTTGAGAGGATTAAGCTGATAGAGGTGTTGTTTTATCGGAACAGTATTCCATACATCTACTTTAGGTACAATGACATTAGCTCTCCCCATATGATTCTTAAATCTGTCCGCATATTGCAATAACAAACTTTTCAACTGCGTCCTATGCTCCCGAGACAGAGAGTTTACTAAGCTATCCTTCTGCTCAAGGACTTCTACATTTTTCGGCACATCAGAATTCACAACATTTGGAACTGATTTCTAACTCTGTAGAGCAGTAACTAACACTTGTTACTCCAATTCTTTCTCTCCTCTACTTTTCAGTATGGTGCACTCATTTATAAGCAACATAAAGGGGTCTTCGAATGTGGGAATTGGCAACAGAGGTGCTACTTTCATTACTGCCTGTGGCCTACCTATTATTTGGCACGTATGACACGTTTGCCAAAATGTAACCACATCTTTGTGCATTCCAGGTGAATAAAAATGTTTTTGTCCCTTATTCTGAGTCTTTCGTACCCTAGGTGACCTCCCACAGGTAATTCACGTGCTACCCATAACACTTCTTGTCTCTATGCGACCGGCAACACAATCTGGTGCATTTCAGCACATTCCCCTCTGCACTAACCTGCCGTAGTCTCCATTTCCATCTTAGGATTCTATATTTCTGATAATAACCCTCAGGAATATCTCTGCCTCTCTTTCAGAGTACACATCCACGTATATATCTTTTATCATCTTGCCTGTCTTTTGCAAATTCCTTCGCCTTTCAGGACTAAACATATCTGTCTGTTCAGGTTTTCCCTGCACCATTACGTCAAACAGAGTATCAGCTAACTGAACCTTAACTCCTTCATCTTGTCTTTAGTTTGTGCTTCATGTTGTGACTTATGATAGTGGGATCTAGTTACTGGACAGTCTGGGAAAATATTAGGATAGTTCTGTTTTAACTACTCAGTTTCTTGGTCTTCCTTTGGCTTCTGCACAACAAGAGGTGTCACTCCCAACTTGGACCCTGCTAAATCATTCCCGAGAATAAACTGGATTCCTAGAAATGACACTCTTTCAGTCACTCCCACGGTTACTTCCCCAGACTTGAGAAGGCACTCCAACCTGATCTTAGGTAGAGGAAAGCTAAATTTCTGTCCATCTATACCACAAATTACGACACTCTCGGATAACAGCTCAGAAAGACTGCAAAATTGCTAATCTTTTGCTAATAGAAACTGATTGGATCCTGCATCTCTCACAATTATAACTTCCCCTTCTCCCCCGTTGTTTCTGAGTAAACTTTACACACAGAGGCGAATTCGTTATGGAGAGTAGGTACAAACTCCATTCCCAGCCTCTGCCTCGGCTGTGCACTATCGTGCAGCTCCTCGGCTTTTGTTGGGGCTTATTTTAATACATTTAATACATCTACTAATGCCACTGGCTTAGTTACTTTTACCACATTTTCTCCCCCCATAGTGCCTTTCTTAACAACCTGCACTGTG
>NW_025178040.1:0-2152 GCF_004010195.1 Chiloscyllium plagiosum | reverse complement strand
TTGGACCGAAGGGTCTGTTTCCGTGCTGTACGTCTCCATGACCCTCCGAGGACATTTCTGAACCTTCTACTTCCCTTATCTGCTTAATTAACCATCACCATTCTCAGGTGGATGTGGCAAGGATATGAAGAGAGTGCATAATGGTAGTATTGAGATGCAAGATCAACTATACTATTGTTGAATAATGGACCAGATTCAGAGTCAAATTACTTAGTCTGGCTCCTATCCAAAACCTCCTGGCTTTGGAACTGAAGGCTTATGCAGCAGAAAAAGCCAAGCCTCTGACCAAGTTGCTAGCACAAGTTCAACACTGGCATCCACACAGAAATTGTCCAGTTAATTCTTGTCAACAAGAAACAGAACAAATACCATCTGGCCAATTTTTGGCCCATTCATCACTCATTCATCAGCACAGTAATAGAAAGTGCTGTTGCAAGTAGTATTTATTGAACAATAGCAAGCTCACCAATATAGGTCAAATCCAACTTCGTCAATTGTTGCCTCATCAGTCTATTTTCAATCATTAAAATGATGGAAGGGGTTGCCAACAATGCTATCACATGGCAATTCCTCAGCAGCTCACTGACACTCAGTCTGGGATCTACTAGAGCCACTCCTCTCCTGACTTCATTACAGCCACGATCCAAACACTGCAGTCATTGTTTTTACCTAGTTGATTTTAACCCTACTGCGAATCCTCTTGCAAGGATGCCTGCCTTGAAGAAGTTTTCCTCCTCTCTCTACAAGAATCTCAGGTCATTTCCTCTGCCCTGAAGCTCTTCAACAGTGTCCTGAAACAAACTCGCTACCACAGCCACAGTTGCTTTCTCAGTGCCTGCCTCCGTAACCAACTCATCCCACACGGACTCCGGACCACCGTTAAACCAGCAGAGTTTGGACCCGAACAGGACAAACAGTACAGACTACAGATTCAAAAACACCAGCAACAGTTCCCCTTCAAGATCCTCCGCTTCACACTTGCAGCAATGTGTCGGCACCTAACCTCTCTACAGTCATCCCTGCCTCAGCTGAGGGCCACATTCTCTCAGAATTGCAAAGGACCCACTCTGTACTACATTCTCAGGAGAATTCATACTCTCAACAAACAGTATTTCAACTCCATCTCAAACATCAAAAACTGTAAGTACAACAAACTTTTATCTACCCACGTCCATAACCAGCGCTCCTCAAACATTCCAGAAGATTCCCCCGGCCTCTGGAACTACTTGGATTCCATTAGCCATGCGGCTGGTGCAGCTGCCACCCCCACGCTGATTGATGATGTCACTTTTGCCCCCATCATGGCCACTCCCACAACCACTTTTGCCCCTCACAATTCCTCATACACCACACATGACATCACTTCCGCCCTCACATCATCGCTGATGTCACACGCTCAGTGACTTCCGCCACCCCTACTGCTGTGTCTGCCACCACTTCCGCCCCCACCAATGCCACTCACCTGCATTCTGCTGACACGCCCACCACAGATCCCACTGTCACCATTCCCGGCCCCCAGAACCCTGAGGGGAGCACCACCCCCATTCCCCCCACCATCACACCCACTCCAGTTACTGGCCCTGCCCCCACTCCCAGCTCCACACCCACAACAGTTCCAAGTTCCCAGCCCTGCCAAGTTTTCACCATCCCTCAAGACCTTCCCCTCACTGAGGACGGACAATCAGTCCTCAGCAAAGGACTCACCTTCATCCCCCTCCGTCCACGCATCAATGAATTTAATCCTCCGTCCACGCATCAATGAATTTAATACACGCCGTGACGTCGAACACTTCTTCCGCAGCCTCCACCTCCGAGCTTACTTTCACAATCAGGAATCCCGCCCACCTTCCGAGGACCCCTTCACCCACCTCCAACACACTGCATCCACCTGGACACCCCACGCTGGCCTATTACCTGCCCTCGACCTCTTCATTTCCAACAGCCGCCGGGACATTAACCGCCTCAACCTATCAACCCCCCTCCCCCACTCCAACCTCATAACGAGCAGCCCTCCAATCCCAACCTCACCATCAAGCCAGCAGATAAAGGGGGCGCATTGGTAGTCTGGCACACTGACCTCTACACCGCTGAAGCCAAACGCCAACTCGAGGACACCTCTCCCTACCGCCCCCTTGACCATGACCCCACCCCC
>NW_025178039.1:0-2152 GCF_004010195.1 Chiloscyllium plagiosum | reverse complement strand
GATATGGGTCGGGTGCTGGCAGGTGGAACTAGATTGGGTTGGGATAACTGGTTGGCATGGACCGAAGGGTCTGTTTCCATGCTGTACATCTCTATGACTATGACTCCATTAAAGGTCACAGGTTTGGAAGTTTTCATTTTGTCAAAGCATCAGTAAAATGAACAGTTGGATTATTTTAAAGGGATAAACACTGATACAATCCATTATCAATACTATCTGTTAAACATAGGGTACATTCTGAAACTCTTACCTGGAGTCAGGAGGTTGCAGGTTCATGTTCCACTCCAGAGAACTGAAGACAAGGTCTTCGCTAACATTTTGATGTAATACTGAGGGAGTGTTACACTACCAAAAATGCCATTATTTAGGCTCCATCTGCCATCTCCAATGGCTGGAAAAAAAATTCTATGGCATTAATTGAAGATATCGTAAAAACTACAAATAAATGCAAATCATTTCTCTTATTGGCTTCTTTGCCACCGTATATCATGTTAATTCCACGTCGGAACTCCCAGTGACTATATAGTTTACTCAGTTGATACCCAGTAGGTAGATGCACTGAACCAAATATATTTCACATTTCAGATTCAATTTACAACATAGAAAAAGGCTATTCTGACTGGTGTTTATGCTGGTGTTTTTGAGCCTTCTCCAAGCCGCTCTTATTCCCTACAAGCATAGGAAAGGGGAGAGGAATAGATGAAAACACTTTGCAGCTTCCCCTTAAATATTTACCTAAAAAGCACTCAATCAAATGGTGAATTGGTTTAGGTTTCAGCCGATAATTCTGTAACAGGCATTTCATTCTATATTTAAACTCGTCTCTCTCAAACCCCTCGATTAGATTTCAGTCTAACACACTTCTAATTTATTTTGGAGCGTTTTACGAGGTATTTTCTGTACACCAGAGAATGGGCAATAAATGCAGTCCTTACAAGTGAATAGTACATTCTAAGCACAGTTCATGATCATGTGGTTTGGAATAATGGGAACTGCAAGGGTTTAATTCCTTTTCCAGCTGAGGTAGAATTTGGACCTGCCTCCTCATTCTACCCCAGCATGGAAGGCAACGGCAAACCAACGCAGATAAAAAAGAAATGCCAAATAAAGGGCTTGAAGAATCACCAGACAGAGCCATGGGCCTCTTTTCAAGCCAAGGGCAAATACCTGACAGGACATGGCATGAGTACCAAAAAAGGTTCAATGTGAAATAATGGTCATATGAGTCATTTAGACCTGACTTGATACTTTTGAGAAATTGGTGACCATGATCTCAATAGGACACAATCACCACCAAATACTCAGCACAGGTACTTTAAGTAAAGCAGGCTGCTGAGGTTGAAATGCTTGTATTTAATAATCAGATATCAGGAGGGATGTGAATTTCTCTAAGAGTCATACAGCACAGAAACAGATGTTTTAGTCCAACCAGTCCATGCTGAACATAATCCCAAACTAAATTTGCCTGCTCCTGGCCCATATCCTTCCAAACCTTTCCTATTCATAAGTGTCTTTTAAATGTTGTAACTATGCCTGTATCCACCACTTCCTTGGGAATACGCCCCCTTGTCTTGAAATCCTAGAGAAAAGACACCAACCATTATCTATACCCTCATGATTTTTTAAACCCCTATAAAGTCACCTCTCAACCTCCTATGCTCCAGTGAATCAAGTACCAGCCTATCCAGCCTTTCGTTATAACTCAAACCTTCCATGCCCAGCAATATCCAGGTAGTTCTCTTCTGAACCCTGTCTAGCTTAACAATATCCTTTCCAGAACTGGGTGACCAGAACTGGACACATGGTTCCAGAAGAAGCCTCACTAGCGTTATGTACAACGTCAACATGACTTCCCAACTCCTATACTGAAAGGACTGAAGGAAAGCGTGCTAAACACCTTTTTAATCACCTGCTGTGAAATGTGCATAACATAATTAAGACTCTGGTTCATTGACAAAGAGCTACTCTGAAAATGACTGGTATAAAAGCTATCTTGAATACCTGTTCCAACGGACAAAGCTGGAATGCTAGTTAGTTGGGAAATTTTAAACACCCCAATGTGTGGGATGTTAAAATATTTAAAAATACTGAACCTGATGCCAACCCACCTCAGATTTTAATGAAAACGGGCAACCGATGTGCTGCCAGGAAA
>NW_025178038.1:0-2151 GCF_004010195.1 Chiloscyllium plagiosum | reverse complement strand
GAGCCCCCTCCCTCAGACAGGGAGCAGTGACTGGGTCTGGGGGAGAGCCCCCTCCCTCAGACAGCCTGCAGGGACTGGGCCTGGGGGAGAGCAGGAACGGTGTCTGGGGGAGAGCCCCCTCCCTCAGACAGGGAGCAGGGACTGGGCCTGGGGGAGAGCAGGGACGGTGTCTGGGGGAGAGCCCCCTCCCTCAGACAGGGAGCAGAGACGGGGTCTGGGGTGGGGGAGAGCCCCCTCCCTCAGGGAGCAGGGACGGGGTGGGGGAGAGCCCCCTCCCTCAGGGAGCAGGGACGGGGCCTGGAGTGGGGTAACCCCCCCCCCTCAGGGAGCAGGGACTGGGTCTGGGGGAGAGCCCCCTCCCTCAGACAGGGACTGGGTCTGGGGGAGAGCCCCCTCCCTCAGACAGGGAGCAGGGACGGGGTCTGGGGTGGGGTAAACCCCCCCCCCCTCAGGGAGCAGGGACGGGGTCTGGGGGAGAGCCCCCTCCCTCAGACAGGGAGCAGGGACCGGGCCTGGGGGAGAGCCCCCTCCCTCAGACAGGGAGCAGGGACTGGGTCTGGGGGAGAGCCCCCTCCCTCAGATGGGGAGCAGGGACTGGGCCTGGGGGAGAGCCCCCTCCCTCAGGGAGCAGGGACGGGGCCTGGAGTGGGGTAAACCCCCCCCCCTCAGGGAGCAGGGACGGGGTCTGGGGGAGAGCCCCCTCCCTCAGACAGGGAGCAGGGACTGGGTCTGGGGGAGAGCCCCCTCGCTCAGACAGGGAGTAGGGACTGGGCCTGGGGGAGAGCAGGGACGGTGTCTGGGGGAGAGCCCCCTCCCTCAGACAGGGCCCCCCCCCCCTCTCTCTCTCTCTCTGTAACCGACCTGTGGAGAAATACCGTACGACCTCCTGCAGCTCTGGGGGGTCAGTGTCTGTGCACTGCTGCCAGTCAGTGTTCAGTCTGTGTACGGGCGGAGGAGGTGGTGGGGAGGTGGGCTCGGGACTGGGTGCTCCCAGTCGCCCCGGATCTGCCGTCTCCTGCCCACAGTTCAGTCCGGAACGTTGTTCCCCTCTTGCCCCGTCTGCAGCGCCCGTTCCCGGCTCAGTGATGAAAGACAGGCCCCACTGGTTGTGGAAGATGGCTCCCAGTCCCTGGCCCAGCCTGGGGCCCGATGAGTGGTCGTCGCTGGCTCCTCCCGCCCCGGTGGGCTCTGCGCCGAGATTCTCCTTCACCTTACTGGCGTAACTGATCCGGGGCAGGATTCGGGCTGTGCTGCTCCCCACCGGGAACGTGGCTGGGGGTTTGAACAAGGTCCAGCCGTGGGGCTGCCCTCCCTCTTCCTCCTCCTCCTCTTCGCCGGCGCCGCCGCCGCTCCCCTCTGCCTCGTCCAGGGACTCGGCCCCTTCACCCCCGTCCCGTGTTCTGGTCAGCCGGTTCCCCGGGGGCCGGGCTTTCCACCGGCGGCTCAACCCATTAATGGCGCCGTCGCCAGGCTTCCTCTCGAACCTGCGCCCGTAGACCCTGGGCTCGCCGCGGGGCTGGAAGTGAGCGCTGTTCCTCACCCTGCCGTCTCCCGCCTGGCGGTAGTATCCACCCTCGGTGCCTGGGAGCCTTCCCAGGGGCCGGAAGGAGTTGCCTTCACTTCCCGGAGCCCGCCCCACGGGCCGATAGTATCCACTGCCCCCTCCTCCTCCCCCACCACCGCCATCTAACGCCCGACGGTACTTTGTAGCAACGCCATTGGCCGAGCCCAGGCTCCTGTGTTCATCCACCTCGCGACTGACCGATTTCTCCATGTCCCTCTTCAGCGCCGTCTCTGGTCCACAGCCCCAGACCTACAGGCAGGGAGACAGACAACACCTGGGCATTTACACCAGAGAGACAGGCCAGTGAAGGCAGCTATCATCATACTCCTCGTCATCGGTCAGAGCATCGAGTCTAGGAGGTGGGACGCCCTGCTGGTCGGGTACAGCAGGTGGGATGCCCTGCTGGTCGGGTACAGCATGTGGGACGCCCTGCCGGTCGGGTACAGCAGGTGGGACGCCCTGATGGTCGGGTACAGCAGGTGGGACGTCCTGCTGGTCGGGTACAGCAGGTGGGACGCCCTGATGGTCGGGTACAGCAGGTGGGTCATGCTGCCGGTCGGGTACAGCAGGTGGGACGTCCTGCTGGT
>NW_025178037.1:0-2151 GCF_004010195.1 Chiloscyllium plagiosum | reverse complement strand
AATCCGGGTTTTACTTCCTTCATAGGTTCCATACATTCTTCAAAACCTGGTCTGTTTTTATTGATTGCCCACACATTGGGTACGGTCCTTTATCTGATGAATTTGAAAACCTGTCATCAACGGCTCCAGAGTCATGCCATTCTTGTCCATCGTTTTCACAGGAACATGCCAGTCCAGCACTCGAAGCCGTTGATGTGTAAAGATGTCCAGGTAGTCAGATGTTGATTTACACTCAAATAGTCATTTCCCAACCCACAATATCTGATTCTTGCCTAATTCGATTATAGTTAACCATGCCCCTAATTTAACAACTTCAGACGATGTCGAGTGCTGTCTGTATTCACAAGAATTTAAAATCTTAGGGAATTATGGTCACTGTTCCCACAATAGTGGGAGTTTGATGGCATTGACTCTAGGATAAATCATTCAAAGGATATCTCCCTCAAAACAGCTGTGATACGCTCTTGAACCATTAATGCAGTCTTCATACTTTCTGACCTGCTGCTCTGGTTCCGACCTATCCATCACTGGCACTCTAACTTAAACTCTCCCGAGTGCAACTATCAAACTTCACTCCCAGGATTTTCGTGCCAATCCAGTTTACTTTCAATCAGTCCTTCTCGTAAAAGTGCAGTTTCAATAATATAGTTGTGAAGTGCTGCATTTTGGAAAGGTAAAACAGGGCAGGACATATAAACGTAAAATTAGGGTCCTGAGGAGCGTTGCTGACCACAGAGAATTTGGAGCGGATGTTTTAAATTTCTTGAAAGTGTAGTCTCAGGTCGATAGGATATTGCAGAAGGCATTTCGTACGTTATCATTTGTTGTTCACATCATTGTGCACAGTAATTGAAAGGTCATGTGTTGGTTGTACCGGACATTGGATAGACCACTTCTAAAAAGTTGCTTGCAACATTCTCCCTCCTATTTTCCCTGCTACCGGAAGGATATTGTGAAACTTGAAAGGGTTCAGATACGATTTACAAGGATGCTACCAGGTTCGAGGTCTTAAGCTACAGGGAGAAGATAAAAGGGCTGGTACTGTTTTTGTTTTTTATTCAAGTATTGGAAGCTGAGAGGAGTCCTTATAGAGTTTGATAAAATCAAACGGAGTACAGTTAGTGTAAACAGGCAATCCCTTTTCGCTGGTTTGGGAGACTCCAGAACGAGAGGGCACAGGAATAGTGTCAGAGGGGAAATATTAAGCGGAAATGTATGAGGTGATTCACTTTGGAAGGAGTAACAAGAAGAAAGAGTACTGAGCTAATTGTAAGATTATTGTCAGTGCAGATGAGGAGAACGACCTCAGCTTCGACGTATATAGATCTCTGAAAGTTGCAACACAGGTTTAGATGGTTATTAATGAGGCATATGGTGTGTTAGCCGTGTTTGAACGAGGGTTTGAGTTTCGCAGCTAGGAGGTCATGCTGCAACTCTGATAAAACACTGGTGCAGCCGCACTTAGAGTATGGTGTACATGTCTGGTCACCGCAGGAAGGACGTGCACGCTATGGAAACGGTTCAGAGGAAATTTATGAGGACGTTGTCTGGTATGGACGGAAGGTCTGACGAGGAAATTGCTGAGGCACCTCGTGCCCTTTTATTGAGAATAAGAAGGTTGAGACCTGAAACATACAAGATAATCAGAGGGTTAAATAGTTAGGACAATGAGAGCCATTTTCCTCGAATTATGATGGCGAACACGAGGGAACATAGCTTTTAATTGATGGTCGGCAGATATGGGAGAGATGTTAGAGCTATTTTATTTGCTCAGAGAGCATTATGGAAGTGGAACGCACAGCATACGACAGCGGAATGCTCGCCAAATGTAAGGACTTTCAAATGGTCATTTAATAAACATATGTTTGAAAATGGAATAGTGTGTGACAAAGAGACTTCAGATTGTTTCCACAGATCGGTGCAACATCGTGGTCCGAAAGATCTGTACTGAGCTGTATTATTCTATTTTCTGCCTTCTGCTTGAAAGGGACTTACGTGTCAACCTTTTGGCGCAAAGGTTGCTGTGTGTATAGGATTAGCTTCCAGGGGAAATGGTGGAGGCTGATGAATTAAGAACATTTAAGAGACGTCTAGATGAATGCCTGAATCGAAAGGGTTTCGAGGGATATGGAGCAAGTGGTTGCAAATGGG
>NW_025178036.1:0-2151 GCF_004010195.1 Chiloscyllium plagiosum | reverse complement strand
GCTTACCAGTCCGTTTCACACTCTCCTCTTCAATAGTACGGTCGCTCTCGTTCGTAAATACTGAAGAAAAGAAACGTTACTAACGTTAGAAATCTAACGTTACTAACCAGTGTACCCTGATCAACCCTGTCAAAGGCCTTGCTGAAGCCAGAACAACATCTGTTACTCTGCCTTAATCTATCTTCTTGGTCACATCTTCAACAAACTCAGGCAAGTTTGTGAGACATGTTTTCCCGAGCACAAAGCCACTCTCACTGTCTGTAATCAGTCCTTGTCTTTCCAACTGCATGTAAATCCTACGTCTCAGCATGATCTCCAACAACTTACCCATCCTTGATTTCTGGCTCCTCAGTCTGCAGTTCCTTGGCTTCCCCTTGCAGCCTTTCTTAACTAAGGGAACAACATTATTTTCATAGCCATGAAGTCATACAGCACGGAAACTAACTGTTCAGTTGATGCCGACCATAATCTAAAACTAATCTCGCCCCTCCTGCCTGTTCCTGGATCACATCCCTTCAAACCTTTCCTATTCCAGTACCAATCAAAATGTCTTTTAAACATTGTAATTGTCCATATATTCACCCCTTCCTTGGGAATTTCATTCCACACACAAATCACCCTCTGTGTAACAGATTGCCCGTCATGTTTTCTGTTTTTAAATCTCTCCCTTCTAACCTTAAGAAATGTAGCCCCTCATCCTCAAGCTCCTCTGCCCCTTGGGAAAAGACTAGTTGCATTAACTCTATTTTTTCCCCTCATTATTCTATAGACTTCTACATGGTCACCTCTCAATCTCCAGGCTCAAGTGAAAAATGTCCCAGCCTATACAGCCTTCCTTTATAAACTAACACCTTCCATACCAAGCACCATCCCTGTAAATTTGATCTGAACCCTCTCCAGAATAATTATATCCTTCCTATAAATGGGTGACCAGAACTGGGCGCAGTATTCCAGAAGAGGCCTCATCAGTGCCCTGTACAATCTCCACACAACTTCCCAACTTCTAATCTTGAAGGACTGAGCAACAAAGGCAAGTGTGCCAAATACCTTTTATAACCATCCTGTCTCTCCTTGTTGCAATCTTCAAAGAACTATGTACCTGAACCTCAAGATCCCTCTGTTCTACAACACTACCAAAGACCCTACCATTAATTGTGAAAGCTCGACCCTGGTTTGTTGTAACCGAAATGCATTACCTCGCATTTACTCGATATGAACTCCATCTGCAGTTTTTCAGCCATTCACGTATTTCTTCAAGATCCCTTTGTAATCTCAGAAACCCTCCGTCACTGCCCACAATGTCACCCTCCAGTCCTCCAGCTCATCACATTTGGCTGTCAATGGCACAAACATCACTGCTCAGGGCCCTACAATTTCTTCCCCAGCTTCCCACAATGTTTTGAGATATACTTGATCAGATCCTGGTGATTTATCTACCTCAATGATTTAAAACTTCCAATACCACCTCGTCTATCATGTGGACTCACTTCAAGACATTACGTCATAGAAATGTACAGCACGGAAACTGACCCTTTCATCCAGCTCCTCCATGATGTTTCTCATTCCATTGCTCTCCAAACCTTTCTAAACACTTTCAAGTTTCACAACGTCCTTCCAATAGGAAAAAGACCAAAAATGCACGCAATATTCCAAAAGTGTCCTCACCAGTGTGCTGTTCAGCTGTAATATGATCCCCAATCGCCTATAATCAACGCTATGGCCAATAGAGGAAAGCATACCAAACACCGTCTTCACTATCCGCTTACCTGCGACTCTACTTTCAAGGAGTTATGAACTCAAAGGTCTCTTTGTTCAGCAACATTCCCGAGGACCTTCACATTAAGTGTACAAGTTCTGCTCAGATGTGCTTTCCCAAAATGCAGCACCTCACATTTATCGAAATTAAACTCCATCTGTCACTTCTCAGCCCATTTGCATATCTGATCCAGATCCCGTTGTAATCTGAGGTAACCTTCTTCACTACCCACTATATCTCAAATTTTGGCGTCATCTGCAAACTTGTTAACTGTACCTCCGATGTTCATGTCAAAATCATTAATATAATGACAAAACATAGTGATACAAGCACCGATCTTTGTGGTACACCATCGTCCTCCAGTGTGATTAGATTAGATTACATTACAGTGTGGA
>NW_025178035.1:0-2151 GCF_004010195.1 Chiloscyllium plagiosum | reverse complement strand
GACTGTGGTCTGGAAACAACTGGCGATTCTTTTTTGGGCGATGCATCTGTGACAAGTGTATTTGTACAGAAGCATTTCAACCAAGATGCATCACCATTGTCGGTTCAGTCATCCCTTACTGCAGTCTAGCTTTTGGGCCTTTCTTGTCTCGACCTGCTTAATCAAAGTTTGTCCAGTGGAGAAATTCATTCTGATGGACATTGAAGAGTATGATGTGTGCCGTATTCACCCTCAGTGGAGTCTCCAATTTGTTTTCATGATCAATGAGACATAATTTATGAAAGGGTGTACTGGCGAGAGCAGGAGATTTCAGTCAGCACAATGTTTTCTTTAATCTATCTGACCTGCTGTCATTGAGATTTATGTGTTTCTGAAGCCAGTTTTGACGATTTCCAGAGTTACTCCTTTCCCATCTCTCTCACACTGCCACGAACAATCATGATCCTGTCCTGCCAATGGGATAGGAAATAATTAACGAAAGTGATGGTGGTTCCTGAGATATTTCCAATCAGGCCTTTTCTTGATCAGTCCAATTGGCAAAACACAGTTGCAATCGGGAAGGGAATAATGGCTGACGAGCTGAAAGAATGTCATTTTTAAGGACGTGCACTGTATCTTCAAAAACTAACCTACAACCCTCCCCCTGCATTGTGCATTTATGCATGGAACTCCTACTGCGTTGGGAAGCACACATGCAGGACCTCTATTTCCCCAAAACCAGGAGTGAAGGCCATGACACCAGACGAAGGCAGCCTCCTCTGAAGTTGCTGATCTTGCTTTAAGCAATCTCGGATGTCTGGAGGAAAGCATAGCATTGTCCTTTCCACTCCTTCACGGTGAGGGGTAACCTGATGACAATCACACCATTCCCATTCAGAGGAACAAACAAGAGGCAGCGAGATGATCTCAAAATCGAAATTAGCCTCACTGAACATCCGGCTCGAATCTGCCACGAAGATCGCCTCAGCCCAGATTCCACACAATCAGTTTGAGTGAAGTTCAGAAACAGCAAGGAGAAACAAATGTTGGGGAGAGTTGCACATCGATTTCAAATCCGCAGTACAAGTTTTGTGCATGTATAAACAGGCAGTTTGGCTTGTGGGGATTGAAATTGTTCATGGAACTTAACAGGTCTCTTTGAATCTGCGGGAAGAAAGCAGTTAATTTCTCTATTCTGACGAGTTTCCATCAAAAGAGTTTCGTTTCAGATCTTCAGCACACGCAGTTCTTAGTTTTATTTTTAATGTGCAAGTGGTAATGAATGTCTGAGGAAAAATGTTATTTAACACCTGCATAAAATGACACTCATCCCCCACTCTGTTACGATGCAGCTGGCAAATGTCTTTAGAAGGGCACATCGAATAAAGGAGATGTGGCAATCGCTGATACCAATGTTGCATGCAATCATTTTAATGAGATATGTGTGAACATCATGTACTATATTCGGAGGTAGGGAGTGTGCGGAATGCATTGGACTCTCGCCCCAATGACCTCCCCAGGCTGAATTGATAAGGAGCTCCAAACAAAAATCGATGTCTAAACACATGACACGGGAGGCCTCTTGAAAACTTCTCCAAAACAGTAGAAAATAACAGCAACATGAGGAACTGGGAATGCTGCCTTTAATGACAGAGAACGTGTGTAAGTGGGGACACTGCATGAACAAGGAGACATTATGTGGATGTGGCAACTCCAGTCAAAATAACAGGGGAATGTGGAAGCGGGCATATTGTCTGAAAAGAGAGGGACAGGTGGAAGTGCAAATTTTGCTGATCGCACCAGTGGAAGTGGGAATCGTGTCCAATAAAAACAGGGAACATTTGGAAGCTGGAATGTCTCAAAAATAACAAAGAAATGTGGAAGTGGGAATGTTGTCCAAAATAATTGGAATATGTTAAAGTGGTGATACTGTTTAAACCAACTGCACAATGTGGCTATTGGAATGTCATCTCAAATGAAATGATCGTGAGGATGCGGGAATTGTTTTGAAAATAACAGGAGAATTTTATGGTGGGAATGCTGTCTGAAGTTGATTTAATTATTTATTGATATATTTATAGTCATTCGTATCTTGTTCCTAAACGTCGTGAAAGGTATTTTATACCATGGCCAAACTCAAGTGCCGTCTTAAAGCAAAAGAAACATATGTCA
>NW_025178034.1:0-2151 GCF_004010195.1 Chiloscyllium plagiosum | reverse complement strand
CACTGACTTTCTGCTGGCTGGTTAAATAAATATGAATAACCAGACGATTTAGGGTCTCCTCAGTTTAGGGCACTGACCCTGTGCTGGCTGGTTAAATGAATAAATATAAGCAGCACATTTAGACTCTGCTCATTATAGGGCATTGACCCTGTGCTGGCTGCTTAAATACTGAAATATACCAAGATATTTAGAGTCTCCTCAGACTCTGTGCTGTCTGATTAATTATATATGACTAGGAGATTTCGAGTCTCCTCAGTTTAGGGCACTGACTGTGTGTTGGCTGGCTATAATTTTTATAACCAGGAGATTTAGAGTCTCCTCAGTCTACAGCACTGACTCTGTGCTGGATGGTTTAATAAATATATCTAACCAGGAGATTTAGAGTCTGTTCAGTTTAGAGCACTGACTCTGTGCTGGCTGGTTAAATGAATGTATTTATCCAGGAGATTTAGAGTCTCCACAGCTAAGGGCACTGACTCTGGATGGCTGGTTAAATAAATATATTGAACTAGGAGATTTAGAGTTCCTCAGCTAAGGGCACTGACTCTGTGCTGGCTGGTTAAAGATATATAACCAGGAGATTTACACTCTCCTCAGTTTAGGGCACTGACTCTGTGCTGGCTGGTTAAATCTTTATACTTTTGGTACAGAGAGAATGCCCTAAGCTGACGAGACTATAAATCTCCTGGATGTATATATTTATTTAACCAGCCAGCACAGAGTCAGGGCTCAAAACTGAGGAGACTCTAAATCTCTTGATTATATCTATTTATTTAAGCAGCCAGCCCAGTGTCAGTGCCCTCAACTGAGGAGACTCTAAATATTCTGGTTATAAAAATTTTAACCAGCCACCACACAGTCATTGCCCGAAACTGAGGAGACTATAAATCTCCTGGTCCTCAGTCAGTGCCCTCATAGGTGAAGAATTTAAATCTCCTGGTTATACATGTTTATTTAACCAGCACAGAGTCAGTGCCTTAACTGAATAGACTGTACATCTCTTGGTTATGTATATTTAAACAGTAAGCACAGAGTCAGTGCCCTAAACTGAGGAGACTCTAAATCACCTGGTTATATATATTTAACGAGCCAGCACAAAGTCAGTGCCATAAACTGAGGAGACTGTAAATCTCCTGTTTATATATATTTATTTAACCAGCCAGTAGAGAATCAGTGCCCTAAACTGAGGAGACTCTAAATGTGGGCTGGTGGGTTCAATAAATATATATAACTAGCAGATTTAGAGTCTCCTCAGTTGAGGGCTCAGTCTATGTGCTGGATGGTTAAGTACATATTAATAACCAGGAGATTTAGAGTCTCCTCAGTTTAGGGCACTGACTGTGTGGTGGCTGGTTAAATTTTTTTTATAACCAGAATATTTAGAGTCTCCTCAGTTGAGGGCACTGACTCTGTGCTGTCTGTTTAATTATATATAACCAGGATATTTAGAGTCGCCTCAGTTTCAGGCACTGACTCTGTGCTAGCAGGTTCATTATATATAACCTGGAGATTTAGAGTGTCTCATTTTAAGGCACTGACTGTGTGGTGGCTGGTTAAATTTTTTATAACCAGGATATTTAGAGTCTCCTTAGTTTGGAGCCCTGACTCTGGGCGGGCTGGTCAGAAAAATAGGTATAACCAGGAGATTTAGAGTCTCCTCATTTTGGGCACTGACGTTTTGCTGGCTACTTAAATATATATATATATATATAACCATGAGATTCAGAATCTCCTCAGTCTAGAGCACTGACTCTGTGCTGGATGGTTTAATAAATATATATAAAACCAGGATATTTAGAGTCTCCTCAGTTTAGGGCACTGACTCTGTGCTGACTGATTAAATAAATATATGTAGCCAGGAGATTTAGATATAACTAGGAGATTTGGAGTCACCTCGTTAAATAAATAGCTATAACCAGGAGATTTCGAGTCTCCTCAGTTTCGGGCACTGACATTCTGCTGGCTTGTTGAATTAATATATATAACCAGGAGATTCAGAATCTCCTCAGTTTAGGGCACTGACTCTGTGCTGGATGGTATAATAAATATATATAAAAACCAGGGGATTTAGAGTCTGTTCAGTTTAGGGTGCCGACTCTGTGCTGGATGGTTAAATATATATCACCAAAAATTTAGAGTCTGCTCATTACA
>NW_025178033.1:0-2151 GCF_004010195.1 Chiloscyllium plagiosum | reverse complement strand
AGCTGTTGAAATACAGTTCAGTGTGTATTCCAGATCCTTTGTTTTTTCAAGTTGTCTGATTGATTGGTAACTCTTGCATCTCCCAAAATATTAAAGCAACACACACAACTGTACTAAGTAGGGAGTGAAAAATTTTTAATGGTTACTCATTACATTTCTTCAAATAAAATAGTAATTTCACCGTAGATAGATTGTTTCATACGAATGGGTCTCATGAATCTTGCTCAACCTTTGGACAGGTGGCCCCTGCAGCCATTTTAGATCCATGTTTTCCCTTTTTGGCAACCGTGTTACTCTCTGAAAGGTCTCAGGTACAACAGCCTGACGTTAGAGGTTAAAATTTGATCACCCATCTTTGTCATTATCATTATGTAAAAGCGATGGCAGGAGGGAGGATGGGGCTGATCAGGGGTAGTAAGGGAACTTGCGCCTGGAATCGGAGGAAATAGGGGAGGTCCTTAATGAATACTTTCCCTCAGGATTACCTACTGCGAGGGACCTTGACATTCATGAGCACAACGTGAAACAGACTGATATGCTCAAACAGTTTGATTTTGGGAAGGAGAATGTTCTGAAAATTTTGAAAAACATAAAGAGAGATAAATCCCCTGGGCCAGACAGAATATATCCAAGGTTACTACAGGAAGTGAGGGAAGAGATTGCTGCACCTTTGGCAATGATCATTGCATTCTCACTGTCCACTGGAGATGAGTGGAGGGTGGCAAACATTTTTCCTTTGTTAAAGAAATGAAATAGAGATAATCCTGGGAATTACACTCAGTCCCCAAGCAGTCTTATGATACTGATGAGCAAGTACTGGAGAAGATTCTGAGAGACAGATTTTCTGATTACTTGGAAAACCATAGTTTGAATAGAGATAGTCAGCATGGTTTGTGAGGGGCAGGTCATGCCTCACAAACTTTAATGAACTCTTTGACGATATGACAAAACATGTTGATGAAGGTAGAGCAGTGGATGTGGTGTACGTGGATTTCAGTGAGGCATTTGATAAGATTCCCCATGGTAGGCTCATATAGAAAGTAAGGAGGCATGGGATACAGGGAAACTGTCTGTCTGAATACAGAATTGGCTGGCCCATAGAAGACAGAGAGTGATGGTTGATAAAACGTATTCGCCTGTAGCTTGGTGAACAGTGGTGTTCTGCTGGGAACAGGTCTGGGACCTCTGTTCTTTGTGATGTTTATAAATGAGTAGGATGAAGAAGTGGAAAGATGGATTAGTAAGTTTGTTGATGACACAAAGATTGGTGGAGTTGTGGATAATGCAGAGGGCTGTTGTGGGTTGCAACAGGACATTGACAGGATGCAGAACTGGGCTGATAAGTGGCAGATGACGTTCGAACTGGAAGCTGTTCTCATTGGAAGGTTGAATTTGAATGCTGAATACAGGATTCAAGGCATGATTCTTGGTAGTGTGGAAGAACAGAGGGGTATTGGGTTCCATGTCCATAGATCCCTCAAAGTTGCCACCCAGGTTGACAGGGTTGTTAAGAAGGTGTATGGAGTGTTAGCTTTCATGAGCAGGGGAATTGAGTTTTCGAGCTGTGAGATTATGCTGCAGCTCAACAGAGCCCTGAAATGTTGTGTTCATTTCTAGTTGCCTCATTATTGGAAAGCTTTCAAGAAGGTGCAGAGGAGATTTACCAGGACATTACCTGGACTGGAGGGCATGACATCTGAAGAAAGGAGCTAGGGTTTTTCTCATTGGAGCGAAGAAGGATGAGAGGTGACTTGATAGAGGTGTATAAGATATTCAGAGGCATAGATTGAGTGGATAATTTTAAGGTAATTGGTCGAAGATTTAGGGGAGATATCAGAGGTAGGTTCTTTACTCAGAGAGTGGGTTGCGGGGGAGGTATGTGGAATGCACTGCCAGCAGTGGTAGTAGAGTCAGATACATTAGGGACATTTAAGTGAATCTTGGATAGGCACATGGAAGATCGTACAAGGAAGGGTGAATCGGTTAGTCTGATCTTAGAGGAGGATAAAAGACTGGCACAATGTCGAGGGCCGAATGGCCTGTACTGTGCTGGACTATTCTATGTTCTGTAGCAGCATTTGTATGATAACTTTATCTCTACAATTGTTTTAATTTGTTACTTTACCTTCGATGAACTCTGTTTGTATCGTG
>NW_025178032.1:0-2151 GCF_004010195.1 Chiloscyllium plagiosum | reverse complement strand
GCAGTTCAGGCAGCATCCAAGGAGCTTCGAAAGTTTCCTCAGATGACAGGACTAACATATGAAGAGAGATTGGCTCAGTTAGGACTGTATTACTAGAGTTTCAAAGAATGAGGGGAAATCTCATAGAAATATATAAAAGTGGGGCACACTTCTGACACAGTAGTTATGCCCCTTCCTCTGGACAGAGAGAGCCACCTGCTCCAGAGGTGTGATTAGAAATATAAATTGAATTAAAAATAAATAGAAACATTATAAAATTCTAACAGGACTAGACAGGTAAATGCAGGAAGGATGTTCCCAATGACCAGGAAGTCCAAAACCAAGGTCATACTGGACGGATACAGTGTAGCCCATTTAGGACTGAGATAAGAGGAATTTATTCACCCAGAGAGTGGTAAACCTGTGAAATTCTCTGCAATAGAAAATGGTTGAAGCCAAAACACTGATGCGTTCAATAAGGAGTTAGCTATAGTACTTTGAGCTAAAGGGATGGAAAGGTATGGGGAGAAAGCAGGAATAGGGTACTGAGTTAGATGCTTAGCCATGATCATATTGAATGGTGGAGCAGGCTCACAGGACTGAATGGCCTACTCCTATTTTCTCTGATTAGATGAATCTGTTTTCCATCTTGTTTTTTGCCGCTCATCAATATCACAACTGGTCCCTGATGTGGTCAGCTGGCATATAAAATGGAAAAGAACTAAGGTTTGAAAAAGTCACAATTTAACAATTCAAATGTCAAGACATTGGACATAACAGAAAATAGATGTTAAGATCTGCCATAAAACAATTATAGATGTGAAAGAATGTTTTTGTATTCCAGCTGTTTGAATTTGGTTAGGCCCAGGTACTGTGAATTTTGTTCTGACTGGAATTGATGACTCTTTACATGTAAGGTATGTATATATTTTGTATAATTTTTTTTTTGTTTTGTTTGACAGGTTACTCAATGCCAACAAGATTAACTGTCTGCGAGTAGATGCTTTTCAGGATCTCCATAATTTAAACCTCCTGTCTCTATATGACAACAAATTGCAGACCATTGCCAAAGGCACTTTTGCACCTCTGCGTGCTATCCAGACTTTGTATGTATTCCTTCATAATGTCAGCTGCATGGGAAAGTTTGATCTTGTTGAGATGTGAAAATAGTATATGAAATAATTCATGATATTTATACACTTTTAAAATGAAAAAGAGGAGAGAAAGTCCCATCTCTTGGTCTCCTCTGAAGTATGCACCGAACCTTGGGAGACTAGGCTTATGCAACCTCAACTTCCTGT
Organism: Chiloscyllium plagiosum; assembly: GCF_004010195.1. Taxonomy (NCBI): domain Eukaryota; kingdom Metazoa; phylum Chordata; class Chondrichthyes; order Orectolobiformes; family Hemiscylliidae; genus Chiloscyllium; species Chiloscyllium plagiosum. Next base: position 871 of record NW_025178032.1, on the reverse strand, counting down.
CATGTTTCATTTAGTTTACCTTGTGAGCTTTTGAGAAGTAATTATTCCCTAATTATGGTGCAGATAATGGTGAATAAAAGCTCACATTCTACCGCTCCATGGTATGGTTCAAGGAGCACAAAGGAAATAGGTAGCCTCTTAAAGCAATGGTATTTTCCTCAATATGTTTATGGTTTTCCATCAAGTTGAAAATCAGATGCCAGTTCAAGTCAGAAATTCCAATTATACTAATTAAATGTAATGAGTATAGGGATGTAATATCCTTTCAATTTCTGTCAGTAATTGTTTTGTTTGGAATCATAAGTTAGCACAACACACAAGAAGGCCATTTTATGAATCAAGTCTTCAATGGCTGCTTCGGGGATCAAACCAGTTATCCTGTTTGTCCCATTCTTATCTCATGACAATCCACTTACTGCTTCTTCAAACATTATCCAGTTTCCATTTCCAGAAAGCAGTTGAAGAAAAGGGAGACTAGAATACGAACTCAATCTAGCAAAAAACACCATAAAGATCTACAAAAACTTCAATAGATATGGATAAAAGAAATGTTTAGGTGAGATGCAAGTGGGTCAATTACAGGGGAATTTATAATGAGGAGAAGAGAAATGGAAGAGAAGCTGAATGATTACCTTGGGTAGAATCTTAGAGGCCAATGATGAGATATGTGGTAGAATCAGACAGGAAATCCTGCAGACTATCTCAGTGTCATTACCTCAGTTGTGGATAGTGCTGAAGGATGTTGCAGGTTATAGAGGGACATAGATAAACAGCAGAGCTGAGCTGAGAGGTGGTAAATGAAGTTTAATGCAGAAAAGTATGAAATGATTCACTTTGGAAGGAGCAACAGGAATAAAGAGTACTGGGCTAA
>NW_025178031.1:0-2151 GCF_004010195.1 Chiloscyllium plagiosum | reverse complement strand
GAGAGAAGCCTGTCACAGACAGTCTCCGGTCAGTGTTAGAGAAGCCTGTCACAGACACACACAGTATCCGGTCAATATTAGAGAAGCCTGTCACAGATACACAGTCTCCGGTCAGTATTAGAGAAGCCTGTCACAGACAGACAGTCTCCGCTCAGTGTTAGAGAAGCCTGTCACAGACACACACAGTATCCGGTCAGTGTGAGCGAAGCCTGTCACAGACAGACAGTCTCCGGTCAGTGTTAGAGAAACCTGTCACAGACAGTCACTGGTCAGTATCACAGAAGCCTGTCACAGACACACACAGTCTCCGGTCAGTGTTAGAGAAGTCTGTCACAGACAGACAGTCTCCAGTCAGTGTTAGAGAAGCCGGTCAGACACACACAGTCTCCAGTCAGTATGAGAGAAGCCTGTCACAGATACACACAGTCTCCGGTCAGTGTTAGCGAAGCTTGTCAAAGACACACACAGTATCCGGTCAGTGTTAGAGAAGCCTGTCACAGACACACACAGTATCCAGTCAGTGTTAGAGAAGCCTGTCACAGACAGTCACTGGTCAGTATTAGAGACACCTGTCACAGACACACAGTCTCCGGTCAGTGTTAGAGAAGTCTGTCACAGACAGACAGTCTCGAGTCAGTGTTAGAGAAGCCTGTCACAGACACACACAGTCTCCGGTCAGTATTAGAGAAGCCTGTCACAGATACACACAGTCTCCGGTCAGTGTTCGAGAAGCCTTTCACAGGCATACAGTCTCCGCTCAGTGTTAGAGAAGCCTGTCACAGACACACACAGTTTCTGGTCTGTATTAGAGAAACCTGTCACGAACACACACACAGACTCCGGCCAGTGTTAGAGAAGCCTGTCACAGACAGACAGTCTCCAGTCAGTGTTAGAGAAGCCTGTCACAGACACACACAGTCTCCGGTCAGTGTTAGAGAAGCCTGTCACAGACACACACTGTCACCAGTCAGTATTAGAGAAGCCTGTCACAGATACACATAGTCTCCGCTCAGTGTTAGAGAAGCCTGTCACAGACACACACAGTCTCCGCTCAGTGTTAGATAAGCCTGTCACAGACACACACAGTATCCGGTCAGTGTGAGAGATGCCTGTCACAGACAGACAGTCTCCGGTCAGTGTTAGAGAAGCCTGTCACAGATACACACAGTCTCCGGTCAGTATTAGAGAAGCCTGTCACAGACAGACAGTCTCCGCTCGGTGTTAGAGAAGCCTGTCACAGACACACACAGTATCCGGTCAGTGTGAGAGAAGCCTGTCACAGACACACACAGTCGCCGATCAGTGTTAGAGAAGCCTGTCACAGACAGTCACTGGTCAGTATTAGAGAAGCCTGTCACAGACACACACAGTCTCCGGTCAGTGTTAGAGAAGCCTGTCACAGACGGACAGTCTCCAGTCAGTGTTAGAGAAGCCTGTCACAGACAGACAGTCTCCGGTCAGTGTTAGAGAAGCTTGTCACAGACAGTCTCTGGTCAGTATTAGAGCAGCCTGTCACAGATACACACAGTCTCGTGTCAGTGTTCAAGAAGCCTGTCACAGACACACAGTCTCCGATCAGTGTTAGAGAAGCCTGTCACAGACAGACAGTCTCCGCTCAGTGTTAGAGAAGCCTGTCACAGACACACACAGTATCCGTTCAGTATTAGAGAAGCCTGTCACAGACAGACAGTCTCCGCTCAGTGTTAGAGAAGCGTGTCACAGACACACACAGTATCCGGTCAGAGTTAGAGAAGCCTGTCACAGACAGTCACTGGTCAGTATTAGAGACACCTGTTACAGACACACACAGTCTCCAGTCAGTGTTAGAGAAGCCTGTCACAGACACAGACAGTCTCCGCTCATTGTTAGAGGAGCCTGAAACAGTCACACACAGTATCCGGACAGTGTTAGAGAAGCCTGTCACAGACAGACAGTCTCCAGTCAGTGTTAGATAAGCCTGTCACAGACACATACAGTCTCCGCTCAGTGTGAGAGAAGACTGTCACAGACACACACAGTCTCTGGTCAGTGTTAGAGAAGCCTGTCACAGACACACACAGTATCCGGTCAGTGTTCGAGAAGCCAGTCACAGACAGTCACAGCTCAGTATTAGAGACACCTGTCACAGACACACACAGTCTCCGTTCAGTA
>NW_025178030.1:0-2151 GCF_004010195.1 Chiloscyllium plagiosum | reverse complement strand
GATGTGCAGGTCATGTGAATTGGCCATGCTAAATTGCCCACAATGTTAGGTGCATTAGTCAGGGGTATATGTAGGGGTCTGGGTGGCTTATTCTATGGAGGGTCGGTGTGGACTTGTTGGGCTCAAGGGCTTGTTTCCAATAATGTAGGGAATTTAATGTCACATCAGTATATCACACTGTGATCTTTTGCTATAGCTTTTGTATCCTATGTCCTACTCCACAGCTATCTGATGCAGGAGCAGGACTACAAAGCTTGTACTTCCAAATAGACCTGTTGGACTATAAGCTGGTGTTGTCTAAACTGTTCTTAATTCTCAGGGGTTTTATTTTGTCTAATCTGTATGCCTCTTCCATGGATTTAGTACTACCACTAATTTCCTTTGTTAGCCATTGTCTGACCACATTTTCCATTTTATTTTTATGCCAGACTGGAATGAAAGACTTTTGCAGATCAGCCATGCACTCTTTAAAGGTTTGCCAATGCAAATCCACCATTATCCCTGTTTAATAACAATCCCCAATTTAATCTAACTGGCTTGTGCCCCACATTATTGTATTTTCCTTTATTTAGGTTCAACCGTGCCACTTTCCACCTTAATGAAGAATTCCAGCATATATTTTGGAAGAATCACCCAATATTCTATAAAAATTACCAGGAGACACAGAATATCATTCACAAACTTAAACTTTAATCTTGCAAAATCAAAGCTGTGGGAGCTAGCAAAATATCATCCCTCACTCCCCACAAACTCTTTGTTCTTCTGCAATGTATACAATTGTTCTTCCCATGCTTATCCGATAACATTAGCATAACCAATCCTGCTGGCTTGCTTTGTCTTTCTAAACTAATCATCAACTGCCACACTTGTTCCTTCCATCACACTGAACTTATCACAATACAACACCATCATCTTCAGCATTAGCTCATCTTCCAGTGATTTAACTAACTATCACAATGCATTATCTGTTAGTAGAGCCCTGTAACATGATCCCGGGCATACATTGCAACACTTAATTAACTACATAACTGCCAGAATAACTTCCATAAATATTGCCAGCGGTCTTCCCTATAGGCGTACGCACAATTTGTTTGTCAATTATTCTTTCCTCGTTGTGGTTCTGTTCGCCGAGCTGGGAATTTGTCTTGCAAACGCTTCGTCCCCTCAGTGCTTGGGAGCCTCCTGTGAAGTGCTTCTGTGATGTTGACATCACAGAAGCGCTTCACAGGAGGCTCCCAAGCACTGAGGATGTCACCTAGACAGGGAACGAAACGATTGCAAGACAAATTCCCAGCTCGGCGAACAGAACCACAACAACGAGCACCCGAGCTACAAATCTTCTCCCAAACTTTATTCTTTCCTCGTTACACAATACCCAGTCAAAGTTGGATTTTTTGTCAAGTTAGTATTTCAACATACTGATCCATAAAGTTAACCTGTGTACGCATCAAAGAATTCCTTCTCATCTCTCACTCTTTTTTTAAATGGGAGACCCCTTATCTTGAAGTTGCACCCCTTAGTTCTGGATTCCTCCACATGAAAAAACATCCTCTTTACCTCTACTCTTATGCTTTTGTAAGATCACTTGTCATTCTTTTAAACTTTAATGGTTTTGGGGCCAACCTGCTGAACCTTTCCATCTCTTGGGCTGATGGTGGAGGTACAACTGACTTGTCTCAAAGTCTTTGGGGAGAAATGTTAATTCAACTTAGACTCTTTTATTGAGTTCACATTAGTTTCATGAAATTTGGCCAACTTGAGGTTCAGGTGATGCCTGTGACCATTTTACGTCGGTGTTTTTAATCACTTTTATAACCATTTCAGTTCATGGAAGTCCCACATATTAAGTAGGATGATGGAATTCAGTGATCAAGTCCATATTTTGTATCATCATTACAAATCTAGACATTGACTGAATCCACTATTACAATAATATTATTACATTTTATATTATCAAGATACATAAGAACAACTCAACAAAACTTTATTAACAATACCTCACAAACCAGTGATGTCTACTCCCTGTGGGGTAAGAGATGAGAAATGTGCAACAGGCACAAAAGAAAACCAGCACTAGCAAGTTCTTTCCAAGTCTCTATCCTGACATGATTATATTCCTTTCCTATTTTTGGGTCAAAGCAATGAAACTCT
>NW_025178029.1:0-2151 GCF_004010195.1 Chiloscyllium plagiosum | reverse complement strand
GGTTCTCTCTATTGAATGTAAGATAAAGAAGACACAACCACAGAAGGTCATACGGAGGCCAGGAGGGAAAATGTTGAACATGTGGTCTTATATAGATCTGGCCAGAGATACATTTTCGTTGTAGAGATCATCACCGCCGTCAGACAAAGGAATTCATGTGCTTGATGGCTTATTGGCACTAGTAATATTTTCATGCTGCCTCAGTATTGAAAGAAAAGAAGAAAACAAATAACAGTATGAAGTTTGGGCTGAGTATTGTTTACCTGACACTTTTAACATTGATTCAAATTTGCAGTGCTGATCTTTAAATGTTTGTTTTTGAAGTTATTATCAAATGGAGTGTAGGAGGGTGAGGGGTGACATTATAGAAATTTACAAAATCAGGGGAGGCATGGATAGGGTGAAAATCCAAGGTCTTTTCCACAGGATAGGAAAATTAAATCATAGAGCCATAGGTTTATGGTGGAATAGGGAAGATTTAAAAGGGAGGAAGAGGGAATTTATTTTACACAGAGGGTGATGTGTTTATGGAATGAGCTGCCAGAGGAAGACTGGCAGATGCAAGGGAGCAAACAGGTAATTTACACCAGCATTTTACATCGTTCCTCACAGGTGAAGGTGCTGTAAATATTTCAATGGTATAAACAAAATTATCATAGGAGGGATGATCTAGAACTCTCTCACAAAAGGAACAAAACATTTCTCAAACAGATAAGAGCAAGGGAAAACAATTCATCTGCAATTCATAGCTTTTTTTAGAGAAGTGGTCACAGAGTGGCTGGTGGCACTGTGTGAAATATTCCATAACTCTCTGGATCAAAGGAGTGTTCCAGTGAAACTGGAGACCCTCCAATGTGGTGCCTGTGTTCAAGAAAGGAGCGAGACAGAAAGCAGGAACTACTTAGCCTAACCATTATTGCTGGGAATCTGTGAGAGCCTGTTATTAAGGAAGGGACTGCAAACCATATAGAAAAGATTCACAGAGAGTCAGCGTGGTCATGTTAAAGGCGAACTATATTTTGTCTGTAAAATAATGCAAAGGTTTTCTGGAGATCCATTAGAATGCAACAAGCGGCCTTGAAAAATGGGGATTGGTAGACATAGAGACATGTACAGCATGGAAACAGACCCTTCAGTCCAACCTGTCCATGCCGACCAGATATCCAGTCTAGTCACACTTGCCAGCACCTGGCCCATATTCCTCCAAACTCTTCCTATTCATATATCCATCCAAATGCCTCTTAAATGTTGCAATTGTACCAGCCTCCACCACATCCTCTGGCAACTCACTCCATACACGTACCACCGTCTGCATGAAAAAGTTGCCCCTTAGGGCTCTTTTATATCTTTCCCCCTCACCCTAAACCTATAGCCTCTAGTTCTGGACTCCACGTCCCCAGGGAAAAGAGTTTGTCTATTTATCCTATCCATGCCCCTCATAATTTTGTAAACCTCTACAAGGTCACCCCTCAGCCTCTGACGCTCCAGGGAAAACAGCCCCAGCCTGTTCAGCCTCTCCCTCTTGTTCAAATTCTCCAACTCTGGCAAATCCTTGCAAATCTTTTCTGAATCATTTCAAATCTCACAACATCTTCCCAATAGGAAGGAGACCAGAATTGCACGCAATATTCCAAGAGTGGCCTAACCAATGTCATTTATAGCCGCAACATGACCTCCCAACTCCTGTACTCAATACTTTGACAAATAAAGGAAAGCATATCAAACGCCTTCTTCACTATCCTATCGACCTGCGATTCCAATTTCAAGGAGCTATGAACCTACACTCCAAGGTTTCTTTGTTCAGCAACGCACCCTGGGACCTTACCATTAAATGTAGAAGTTCTGCTAAGATTTGCATTCCCAAACTGCAGCACCTCGCATTTATCTGAATTAAACTCCACTTGCCACTTCTCAGTCCATTGGCCCATCTATTGTAATCTGAGAAAACCATCTTCGCTGTCCACTACACCTGCAATTTTGGTGTCATTTGCAAACTTACTAACAGTACCTCTTATGCTCACATCCAAATCATTTATGTAAATGACGAAAAGTAAAGGACCCAGCACCGATACTTGTGGCACTCCACTGGTCACAGGACTCAAATCTGAAAAACAACCTTCCACCACCACCATCTGTCTTCTTCCTTTGAAC
>NW_025178028.1:0-2150 GCF_004010195.1 Chiloscyllium plagiosum | reverse complement strand
TGCATTACGGGAAAGCAAATCTTAGTAGGACTTATGTACTTGATGGTAAGGTCCGAGGGAGTGTTGCTGATCAAAGAGACCTTGGAGTGCAGGTTCATAGCTCCTTGAAAGTGGAATCGCAGTTAGATAGACTAGTGAAGAAGGTGTTTGGTGTGCTTTTCTTTTTTGGTCAGAGTATTGAGTACAGGAGTTGGGAGGTCCATCTTGCGGCTCGACAGGACATCAGTTAGGCCACTGTTGGAATATTGCCTGCAACTCTGGTCTGCTGCCTATCGGAAGGATGTTGTGAAACTTGAAAGGGTTCAGAAAAGGTTGACAAGGATGTTGCCATCATTGGAGGATTTGAGCTATAGGGAGAGGTTGAATAGCCTGCGACTGTTTTACCTTCAGCATTGTAGGCTGAGGGGTGACCGCATAGAGATTTATAAAATCATGAGGGACATGGATAGGATAAATAAACAAAATCTTTTCCCTGGAGCGGGGGAGTCCATAATTAGAGGGCATAGTTTTAGTTTGAGAAGAGAAATATATAAAAGAGACCTAAGGGACAACTTTTGCATACAGCGGGTGGTACATGCATGGCATGAGCTGCTAGAGCAAGTGGGGAAGGATTGTACAATTGCTATATTTTAAAGCCATCTGGATGGGCATATGAAAAGGACGGATTTGGACGAAATGGGCCGGGTGTTGGCAGGTGGGACTAGATTGGGTTGGAATACCTGGTCGGCATGGACGGGTTGTACTGAAGGGTATGATTCAGTGCTGTACTTCTCTATGTCTCTATGGCTCTGTATGCACAATTCCATTGTGTGTGCGTGTGCATGTGTGATAGAGCGCATATTGTGTGTGCTTAGTTCTTCATTAATCTTGCCATAGTTAGATTCAGAGTTTTTAAATCCTTTGCCTCTCTTTCTCTCTCCCTATTCTTAACTGTCTGCCTGAAATGAATTGAAATTTAATACTTCCTGTTTTAAAAACGCTATGTTTATACACAGTTCTGCTTGTGGACTCTGACGTCAAGTTAAACCGGAAGTATATATCACGCATACTTGGATGTGTCAATGGTTCGACAAGCATGATTTACAGCAAACTACGCTCTCAACCATGCAAGAGGAGATACTATGTTGAAAAACAATAAGTTATTTTTCAATTAGCAACGATTTGATAAAAAGCGATAGTTGGATACCAATTGAGCTGTATCTTTGAAGGGAGTAAAGAAGTCTGAAGATGAAGTTAATAGCCTGGAATTCACTCGTAAAAGTAATCGAATAACCAGCCAACAGTTTTGGAGTTGTGTACAGTCATTTATATTTCAACATTCCTATCCATTTATCTTTTTGCGCAATTGAAAAGTAAATATAAGCTCACCTTTTTACTGCTAGAAAGTTAATTGCCTGTCATTATTGTGAATGAAAAAAAAGAAAGATATCATTCGCACAAGTGCACACTGCTAGTTTGGCATTATACCGAAGATGGCTGTGCCCAGAAAATCACAATACAGAGCGAGTATAATATTGTGTGTTGTTTCATTAAAATCAGAGAGGGATTATAGCATCACGCAGTGATTGTTGCAAACACTTCAACATACTACAAACTGTGAATGGAAGAAAACTCAGCAATCACTTTAATACTTAGGAGAACACCAAAAATGCAAGGATTTGAACCAGAGCAGCCAGGCATATTCAATGCAAAACCCATCCATCTCGATACTTTAAATCAATCTGTTTCCATATTTTGCCATTACACCCGAAGTTAACAACCCCAGTTTACTGGGAACAGATGCAGTGAAGCTCTGTTGCTTTCTGTAAGAACAGAACTCATTCATTACCATCATTTTTCGCACATCCGTCTCTAGTTTCTTCGAATGAAATAAATGTGAATCTGTCGCAGTGATTGTTGCAAACACTTCAACATACTACAAACTGTGAATGGAAGAAAACTCAGCAATCACTTTAATACTTAGGAGAACACCAAAAATGCAACTGTGTACCAAAATGCTCTCACCTTTGAATTGCATATTTCTCTTCTTCCAGATTTGTCTTAAACCCATCCATCTCGATACTTTAAATCAATCTGTTTCCATATTTTGCCATTACACCCGAAGTTAACAACCCCATTTTACTGGGAACAGATGCAGTGAAGCTCTGTTG
>NW_025178027.1:0-2150 GCF_004010195.1 Chiloscyllium plagiosum | reverse complement strand
CTGTATTCTTCTATGTTCTATGTTCTATGTCCACCTAACCTACCCACCCCTGAGGACTATGGGTAATTTTGAACAACATGTGTAATTTAGCATGGCCAATTAAATTACCCTACCCTCCTGCGAGCACTATGGGTAATTTAGCATGGCCAATTCACCTAATCTACCCTCCTTTGAACACTATGGGTAATCGAGCATGGCCAATTACCTGACCAACCCTCCTGTGAGCACTATGGGTAATTTCGCATGGCCAATTCACCTAACTTACCCACCTCTGAACACTATGTTCTATGTCCACCTAACCTACCCACCCCTGAGGACTATGGGTAATTTTGTATGGCCAATTCACCTAACCTACCCTCCCCTGAGCACTATGGGTAATTTTGTATGGCCAATTCACCAAACTTACCCAGCGCTGAACAGTATGGGTAATTTAGCATGGCCAAATCACCAAACATACTCACCAATTAACACTATGGGTAATTTTGCATGGCCAATTCACCTAACCTAGCCAGTGCTGAACACTATGGGTAATTTAGCGTTGCCGATCCACCTAACCTATCAACCCCTGAGCACTATGGGTAATTTAGCATGGCCAATTCACCTAACCAACCCACGCTTGAGCACTATGGGTAATTTAGCATGGCCAATTCACCTAACCTAATCACCTCTGAACACTATGGGTAATTTAGCATGGCCAATTCACCTAACCTACCCACGCTTGAGCACTATGGGTAATTTAGCATGGCTAATTCACCTAACCTACCCTCATCCGAGCACTATGGGTAATTTAGCATGGCTAAATCATCTAAACTAACCACCTCTGATCACTATGGGTAATTTAGCATGGCCAATTCACCTAACCTACTCACCTCTGAACACTGTGGATAATTTAGCATGGCCAATTCACCTAACCTACCCACCCCTGAGCACAATAGGTAAATTAGCATGGCTAATTAATCTAACCTACCGACATCCGAACATTATGGGTAATTTAGCAAGGCTAAATCATCAAAACTCCCCAACTCTGAACACAATGGTTAATTTAACAAGGCCAATTCATCTAACCTATCCACCTCTAAACACTATGGGTAATTTAGCATGGCTAATTCACCTAACCTACCCTCATCCGAGCACTATGGGTAATTTAGCATGGTTAAATCATCTAAACTACCCACCTCTGATCACTATGGGTAATTTAGCATGGCCAATTCACCAAACCTACTCACCTCTGAACACTGTGGGTAATTTAGCATGGCCAATTCACCTAACCTACCCACCCCTGAGCACTATGGGTAATTTAGCATGGCTAATTAATCTAACCTACTGACATCCGAACACTATGGGTAATTTAGCATGGCTAAATCATCTAAACTCCCCAACTCTGAACACAATGGTTAATTTAGCATGGCCAATTCACCTAACCTACCCTTCTGCGAGCACTATGGGTAATTTAGCAAGGCCAATTCATCCAACCTATCCACCTCTTAACATTATGGGTAATTTAACATGGCCAATTCACCTAACCTACGCACCTCTGAACACTATGGGTAATTTAGCATGGCCAACTCACCTAACCTACCCACCTCTGAACACTATGGGTAATTTACCATGGCCAACTCACCTAACCTACCCACCTCTGAACACTATGGGTAAGTTAGCATGGCCAATTCACTTAACGTACCCACCTCTGAAACCTATGGGTAATTAACATGGCCAATTCCTCTAAACTACCCATCCCTGGGCACTATCGGTAATTTACCATGGCCAATTCACCTAACCTACCCTCCTGTGAGCACTATGGGTAATTTAGCATGGCCAATTCATCTAACCCAACCACCTCTGAACACTATGGATAATTTAACATGGCCAATTTACCTAATCTACCCACCCCAGAGCACGATGGGTAAAAGTAGCATGGCCAATTCACCTAACCGACCCACCGCTGAGCACAATGTGCAATTTAGCATGGCCAGTTCACCTAACCTACTCTCCTCTGAACAATATGGGTAACTTAGCATGGCCAATTCACCTATCCTACACACCCCTGAGCATTATGGGTAATTTAGCATGGCCAATACACTTGACCTACTCTCCTGCGAGCACAATGGGTAATTTAACATGGCCAATTCACCTAACCTACGCACGTCTGA
>NW_025178026.1:0-2150 GCF_004010195.1 Chiloscyllium plagiosum | reverse complement strand
GTTTGATCCTGATACCTTCCTGAACTCTGGTGCAATCACTCGATATATATTCATGTGTTATCCCTCTCCATGTGTGTCCAATTTCCTCTGCCTTCACCTTTTGCAGCTACTCCAGATCCGGATTGAACAGAATTTTCCGCTCCAGAGAGATGAGGTATCAGAGGCGAAGGCGGAGACTGGGATTTTCGTGGTCTCTGTGGGCCTCAGCACCATTCTCCAAGTGTAACACGCAATGAATCACTCTATTTTCCTATTCTCTCTGTTTCTCTGTCTCCAGTAGGTACGCAGGAAATGCCCAACTGAATAGACTTCACAAAAGCTGGGAGTCTCATCCATCACCATGAATTCCAGTATGTTTGTTGAGCCCGCACTAGGATGAATTCATTCTCCCAGTCGAAGTGGTGTCCTTCCGTGCATGTCCGTACATATCGTAGTGATAGTTGTTCATGTCTTTTGGTGGCTATTTGCTGTTCGTGTATCCTGACAGCTAGTGTCCTGCCTGTGAGACTGATGCAGTTTTTAGTCAGAGGGATGAACGACAACTCCAGGGTTTTGAACAAAAACAACTTCGATTAGCACTGGAATCCAATCCAAAAGACAATGGACTTATGAAGAATCTGAGCATGCCATTAGACAGACAGCAGCTTCAGCACGAAACAGGACAAAACAAGGGACACGCCTCGAATACCCATGAAAGGATAGCCCTGGAAGGACTGAGAAAATGTAATGATATTGTAATCCTACCGATTAAAAAGGGCACGTGGCCGTCATTCTTAAAGAACACAGTACATTGGAAAGGCAAACACTGACACCTTACTACAGGTGGAAATGGATCTGACTCCACAGCATGAAAACTGGATCACAGTTCACTGCGGAATCTCCACAAAGCAGGCGAAATGAACAAGACTGACTGCTCAAGAACGAAACCTGGTAGATACAACACATCCCTTTTCTACGAATTACCGAAGGTCCACAAATCGGGGAGGTGGGGGGTGGGGCCGGGGGTACTTCAGACCCATAGTGCCACTCATTGGCACACCGAAATACAGATGACCAGAGAAGCTTCACCAAAAACTGAAACAGTTATTAGAAACCTTACGCCACTGAATCCACTCCACCAAACAATTTTGCAGCATCACCCATGCACCAAGCTAGGGGAAGACGAAGTCATGGTTACCTTTGACGTAGCAAAATCAATTAACATCTGCCTGGCCAAAGAAACACTGACTGCACGACGAGACGGTGCCAAGGACGTAAGTAACAGACAGCACTAACTCCACCAGAAAGTATAGCATCTTCAAGGTAGTAGTCCTGTGTCTCATTGCCCACTTCATGTTCAACGATCAGACAGACAAACAAATCAACGGGACGCGTATGAGATTATTAATACCAGGATTCTTAGCAGAAGCAGTTATCCGAAAATTTTCGCAAACAGCCCTTCACATGTTCCAAACCAATCTTTGCATCCGGTATTTGCATGACACATTTTTTTTTTATTGCGAAATGGAACAAATTTGAAGAAACCTGCAAACTCAAGAACTTACTGGTATAATATTCACCAAAGATGAAGAGAGCACAAACGGCCTCCCCATCCCAGATGAAGCGTTTTTTTTTTGTCCAAAACATCGATTTTCCTGCTCCTTGAATGCTTCCTGACCTGCTGTGCTTTTCCAGCACCACTCTAATCTTGACTCTAATCTCAAGCATCTGCAGTACCCACTTTCCCCTTCCGAGATGTCACAATGAAAACGTTGAGAGTCGGAGTTGTGATGTCATGCTGTAGCTGTACAGAACATTGTTGAGGTCACCATATTGATCAGCATTGATTATCGAATCTCCTCTCAGCCTGCTCTGCTCCAAACATTCCTCATAACTGCACTTTGACTTTCACAGACTAATGAATTTCCTCTGTTCTCTCTTCAGTTCAATTCTTTCCTTCCATGTGACAAGGTGACCAGAACTGCACTCAATCCACAATTTGCGAGTGAATTCATTATTTCCACATTTGCAGCAGAAGCTTCATGAACTTATATTCTGCATTTTGGCTGATAGAGGAAATGAAGCCATTCCCTCACTTAAAGATATTATTGAAGTATTCTTTTACCTTCTGCGTGCCACTCAATTGTTTGCCTTGCACTTCTCTTAGTTGT
>NW_025178025.1:0-2150 GCF_004010195.1 Chiloscyllium plagiosum | reverse complement strand
GAACACCAGGAGCTCACTGTCTGGAACACCAGGCACTCACTATCAGGAACACCCGGAGCTCACTGTCAGGAACACCAGGAGATCACTCTCTGGAACACCAGGAGCTCACAGTCAGGAACACCAGGAGCTCACTGTCAGGAAGACCAGGAGCTCACTGTCAGGAACACCAGGGGATCACTGTCAGGAACACCAGGAGATCACTGTCAGGAATGCCAGGAGCTCACTGTCAGGAAACACCAGGAGCTCACTGTCAGGAACGCGAGGAGATCACTGTCTGGAACACCAGGAGCTCACTGTCAGGAATACCAGGAGCTCACTGCCAGGAACACCAGGAGATCACTGTCAGGAATGCCAGGAGATAACTCTCAGAAACACCAGGAGCTCACTACCAGGTATGCCAGGAAATTACTGCCAGGAACACCAGGAGCTCACTATCAGGAACGCTAGGAGCTCACTGTCGAAAACACCAGGATCTCACTGTCAGGAACACTAGGAGCTCACAGTCAGGAACACCAGGAGCGCACTGTCTGGAACACCAGGAGCTCACTGCCAGGAATGCCAGGAAATCACTGCCAGGAATACTAGGAGCTCACTGTCAGGAATGCCAGGAGCTCACTGTCAGGAACGCCAGGAGCTCACCGTCAGGATACCCAGGAGCTGACTGTCAGGAACACAAGGAGCTCACTGCTAGGAACGCCAGGATCTCACTATCTGGAACACCAGGAGCTCACAGTCAGGAACACCAGGAGCTCAGTAACAGGAACACCAGGAGCTCGCTATCAGGAACATCCGGAGCCCACTGTCAGGAATACCAGGACCTCACTGTCAGGAATGCCAGGATCTCACTGTCAGGAACGCTAGGAGCTCACTTTCAGGAATGCCTGGATCTCACTCTCAGGAAGGCTCGGAGCTCACTGTCAGGAATGCCAGGATCTCACTGTCGGGAATGCTAGCATCTCAATGTCCTGAATGCCAGGATCTCACTGTCATGACTGCCAGGGGCTCAGTGTCACTGTCAGGAATGATAGGAGCTCACTATCAGGAATGCCAGGATATCATTGTCAGGAACACTAGGATCTCACATTCAGGAATGCCAGGATATCACTGTCAAGAATGCTAGGGCCTCACTGTCTGCAATGCCAGGATATCACTGTCAGGAATGCCAGGATATCACTGTCAGGAACGCTAGGAGCTCACTGTCAGTAACACCAGGAGTTCACTGTCAGGAACACTAGGAGCTCACTGTCAGGAACACCAGGAGTTCACTATCAGGAACACCAGGAGCTCACTGTCAGGAACGCTAGGAGCTCACTATCGGAAACACCAGGATCTCACTGTCAGGAACACTAGGAGCTCACTGTCAGGAACGCCAGGATCTCACTGTCAGGAACGCCAGGATCTCATGGTCAGGAACACCAAGAGCTCACTGTCAGGATCACCAGGATCTCACGGTCAGGAACACTAGGAGCTCACTGTCAGGAACGCCAGGAGCTCACTGTCAGGAACACCAGGAGCTCACTGTCAGGAACGCGAGGAGATCACTGCAAGGAACGCCAGGATCTCACTGCCAGGAACACCAGGGGCTCACTGTCTGGAACACTAAGAGCTCACTGCCAGGAACGCCAGAATCACACTGCCAGGAACACCAGGAGCTCACTGTCAGGAACGCGAGGAGATCACCGTCTGGATCCCCAGAAGCTAATTCTCAAGAAGACCAGGAGCTCACTGCCAGGAACGCCAGGAGATCACTATCTGGAACACCAGGAGCTCACAGTCAGGATCACTAGGAGCTCACTATCAGGAACGCTAGGAGCTCACTGTCGGAAACACCAGGATCTCACTGTCAGGAACACTAGGAGCTCACTGTCAGGAAACACCAGGAGCTCACTGTCAGGAACGCCAGGAGCTCACTGTCAGGAACACCAGGAGCTCACTGTCAGGAACGCGAGGAGATCACTGCCAGGAACGCCAGGATCTCACTGCCAGGAACACCAGGGGCTCACTGTCTGGAACACTAGGAGCTCACTGCCAGGAACGCCAGGATCACACTGCCAGGAACACCAGGGGCTCACTGTCAGGAACGCGAGGAGATCACTGTCTGGATCGCCAGGAGCTCACCGTCAGGATCCCCAGAAGCTAATTGTCAAGAA
>NW_025178024.1:0-2150 GCF_004010195.1 Chiloscyllium plagiosum | reverse complement strand
GGAGGCACTGGAACGGGTGCAGAGGCGGTTTACGATGTAGATATAGGGGAAGATGTTCCGACGAACCAAATCCTTGTAAGCGTAACGTTCGTAAATTGGCACAATTTGAATGAATGCTCGAAGGCCATATAATGAAATTGAGTGACAATGCGTCGAGCCCACACATAGTATTGGTGCCAAAACCAGATAGAATACAACGGATGTGTGTGGAGTATTGCAATATCAATGCATTTGAAACCTTTTATGCTTATCCGTTTCGACATTTGGAAGACTGCATTGACAACTTGGAAGAAGCAAATTATTTACGGGTTCGACATGTTCAGACGATACTGGCTGGTACCTTTAATAGAAAGAGTAAAGCCATTTCCACTTTCGTGACGCCGACTGTACCGTATCACTTTAAAAAATACGGTGTTTGGCATGAAATAATATACCATCCATATTTCAAAGTTACCCAATAAAGTAATTTCCTGATCACCAAATTGTGCAGTTTGTACTGATGATCTGGTGTGAATTTTAAACATACCTTTTAGGAACATTTGCAAATTGTTTTGCGAAATTGTTCGATTGAATTCTGAAGGCAGGCTTGATGATGTCCCTGTCGAAAAGTAAATTTGCCAAAACCTAAGTCACCTTCTTCGGCCATATTATTGGACTTGGACATCAACAGGAAGCGATAGGATTGAGTGGATTTTTTATCAGAAGTTCTTACTAAATGTTCGCACTGTGGCTGCTCCACTCGGTGAGTTACTGAAGAAAAATAACAAGACTACATGGACGGCAAACTGTCTGGAGACAGTTGACAGCCTAGAATTAGTGCTTACAACTGACTCAGTGATGGGCAAGCCTAATTACGCAAAACAGTTCAAGGTTGCTATTTGTGCAAGTGATGTGGGTGTCTATGCTGTGGTCTCCCAGGAAGACAATGAGAAGATATGAAGACCTGCAGGGTATCTCTCTGGGAATTGAACATTCATCAGCAGAAATGTTCGACAGTTGAGATGGAGACTTTGAGATTGATGTTAACATTGTAAAATTTCTATGTTTATATTACCAGTTATGTACCTAAGACAATCATATCCACTGACCATAGCACACCGAAATATGTACAGAAATTTACGGACACAAATTCCAGACTGTTTATATAGAGTTTGTTGTTCCAAACATTCGAATTGACGATTGTGCAGATGGCAGCACAATAGAGCGCGATTGCTGACGCATTTTTAAGATTTAAAGGACAAGACAGAAGTGGTCGGTGGTGGAAGTTTTGCAAACTGAATCAGAATGTTGGAGTGCATATTTGCATGTTTATATTCAATGTAATATTTATAGAAGTTTAATGTACACACACTGCTTTTAAAATTGAGTCATCGTTGGACATTTATACTTTTTTAAGATAGAAGCTGTGATGATGCTGCTCTATTGTAAAGTTTATGGTGTACATTGATAAGAGGGGTTTTATCGGGAGACATCCTGATAGTTTTGAAAGTATCTGCTTGAAAACAGCGGAAGTGTTTTTATAAAATAAGTGTACATTGAAAGGGGAGTGATCAATTTCATCAGTTCCGGATTTGGTTTGATTTGATTTGCACAACCTGTTTTGTTTGCAACTGCTAGTCACGTTTTAACTGTGAATCCAAAGAAGCTGCTGGCGACCCAAAGGAGCAGCTCCATGCTTATCCTCCTTCTCTCTGCTATTGCTCCTGTAAGAATTTGTGTTTGATTTAACTTTTTTTTTAAAAGGGTTTTTTGCTTGCAATTATTTGTACTGTTCAATTCAGGTGCGATAGAGTCAGTTAAGTTTTTAAATGGGTTAAGTTAATCTCAATTAGTTTTTCTTTTGTTGATGTTTCAGTCAGTTGTCTGTAATTAAATTCTGTTTTGTGTAAAACTGAGTGGTTAGGCCAGCTGTGTCAGTCCTGGAATATCGACTTCACACCTGTTGAAAACCATTGGAAAATGTACGGTCTAGGCTATGTTCTTCACATATTATGGGGTAAGGGGTCGAGCCTGATACACAACAAAGCAAATATAAATCCACCTCTTAGGTGACAGTACTAAAAGCTATATCACTTGACAACAATATGTGTGTCTTTTGTTGTGAATTAATTCATAACTATTTAAAAGGACAGGGAGAGATACGATTTTGT
>NW_025178023.1:0-2150 GCF_004010195.1 Chiloscyllium plagiosum | reverse complement strand
GACATCCTTGACCCTAGCATCAGGGAGGCACCATCCCATTCTGATGTCTCACTGTCAGCTGCAGAAATGGCAGACTGTGCCCCTGACTAGAGTGTCCCCTAACACCATCGTTTGCGTGGAACTAGGTATACCTTACATTATGTTAGAGCCAGTCTCAGTTGCAGTAACTTGGCAGTCAGTGCTATATTCCCCTGAAAGTCTATTACCCCCTACATTTTCCAAAACAGTACACTTGTTTGAGCTGGGGATAACCACTGGATATTCCTGCAGTACTAGCCTACCCCTCCTAGTTTTCCTAGAGGTAACCCATCTACCTGACTGTATCTGCAGTATCCTGTAATCCTGAGACTGCCACCTATCACACCCCCCGGCTCCTGTCAATTCCTCACTGCCTTTAATCAGTCCTCCACCAATCCATGTGATCTGATAGGATTTGCAAACACACTTCCTGCAGACACAATCATCAGGATCATTGAAACTCTCTCTAATCTCCAACATCCGACAGGAACAGCACGCCACTCTACAACAGGCCATCTCTCCGCCTTAACAATCTACAGACCAAGACAAAGGCACAGTCTTACTGCTCGAAAAATACTGCCCGAGAATAACTTAATGCTTACGCTTTATATTTTAAACATTTAAACAGCAGACCGAAAGACATAAAAAAGAAACCCTCCCCTTTCTCACTATTAATATAATAAAACCATCTAAAATTGATGTTTCAAGAGACTGAAACCCACTGAGCTGATCCGGCTGTGAGCAGCTCAGAGAGCGAGGTCTCTCTGAGGGCAGCTGTGAAATGTCACTGTTTGTTTCTCTTTTCTCCAAGCTGCATTTCCGAGCGGTTTATACATTCACAACCAGTCAGCTGGGAGAGGTCACTGCTCGGTTTTATTCACTGGAGGTTGCCTTTGCTGCCCAGACCAGTATTTATTGGCCACCGTTATGTGTCTTGGAGAAAGTGGTGGTGAACGGCCTCCCTGAAATGCTGCAGTCCATGTACACCACAGTGATGTTTGGACAACAATCCCCCACTAGACTCACATCCCTCCCTGCCTCTGTAATCCCTCTCCAGCTTCAGAAATTGCATGTGTGTAATTTTACCTCAAATTGTACACGGATGGTAGCATCATGGCTGATGGTGGCATCAGATATCAGTAAATTCTCGAATGAAAAGGCTCATGATGACCATGAAACTATTGTCGACTGTTAGGAAAAAACCCATCTGGTTCACTAATGCCCTTTAGGGAAGGAAACTGTCTTCCTCACCCGGTCTGGCCAACATGTGACTCCAGACCCACAGCAATGTGGTTAACTCCCAACTGCCCTCAGGGTAAAAATCCACATCTGAGTGAATAAACAAAAAGAGATTTATATTTAAATCGCAGAGGAAAGCTTTTTTAAAAACAAAATTGTGTTTTCAAACTTTAAAAAAAATCACCTTGGTCAGATGGCACTATAGACGCCGCAATAATCAGGGAGAATATAAGGAACAGCGCCAGAGCCAGAGACCCGGGTTCAATTCCCGCCTCAGGCGACTGACTGTGTGGAGTTTGCACATTCTCCCCGTGACTGCGTGGGTTTCCTCCGGGTGCTCCGGTTTCCTCCCACAATCCAAAAAAGTGCAGGTTAGGTGAATTGGCCACGCTAAATTGCCCGTAGTGTTAGGTAAGGGGTAAATGTAGGAGAATGGGTCTGGGTGGGTTACGCTTCGGCGGGTCGGTGTGGACTTGTTGGGCCGAAGGGCCTGTTTCCACACTGTAGGTAATCTAATTCTAATTCAAAATATACAGAGAGATCTCCGATATACAGTCACAACAATAAGGTTATAGTAGTAGGTGATAACGATAGTGTGAAAGGTTTGGTTGGTAAAGAATGTGTTAAATGAGTTCAAGAAATGTTCTTTATCAATATTTAAATGTTCCTATCAGGAAGCAAGCAACACCTGACCTTTTCTTGTCTGATCAGACAGGGCAAGTGACGGAAGTGATAGGACGGGAACAGTTTGGGTGAGAGGTAATTGTGGGCACCATGGAGAAATATTTGTATAATCAATAACTACAGGTGAGCTGCCTGATGACTGGAGAGTGGCTAATGTTGTACCTTTGTTAAAGATGGGGTATAAGGAGCAGCCTAGGAACTGTAGACCT
>NW_025178022.1:0-2150 GCF_004010195.1 Chiloscyllium plagiosum | reverse complement strand
TTAGGGTTCCGAACACAATGTATCAGAGTGTGGTGGAGGTTGAGTGAATCCAGGGGTTAGGGTCTGAAACACAGTGTCTGAGAGTGTGGGGTAGGCCAGGTCAATCCAGGGGTTAGGGTCTGGAACACAGTGTCTGAGAGTGTGGGGTAGGCTGGGTCAATACCCGGGCTAGGGTGTGGAACAAAGTGCCTGAGGCTGTGGGGGTGGCCGGGAAGGTACAGGGGTTAGGATCTGGAACTCAGTAGCTGAGAGTGTGGGGAGGCTGGATCAATCCAGGAGTTAGGGTCTGTAATACAGTGTCTGAGAGTGTTGGGTAGGCCTATTAATCCAGGGGTTAGGGTCTGGAACACACTGCTAGAGAGTGTGGGGTAGGTCAGATTAATGCACGGGTTAGTGTCTGGAACACAGTGCCTGAGAATGTGGGATAGGCCAGTTTAATTCAGGGGTTAGGGTGTGGAACACAGTGTCTGAGAGAGAGGGATAGGCCATATTAATCCACGGGTTAGGTTCTGGAACAAAGTGCCTGAGAGTGTGAGGGAGGCCTGGTCAATCCAGGAGTTAGGGTCTGGAACACAGTGTCTGAGACTGTGCCTTCGGCCGTGTCAATCCAGGGGTTAGGGTCTGGAACCAAGTGCCTGAGAGCGTGGTGTAGGCCGGATTAATTCAGGGGTTAGGGTGTGGAACACAGTGTCTGAGAGAGAGGGATAGGCCAT
This sequence comes from Chiloscyllium plagiosum, assembly GCF_004010195.1. Lineage (NCBI taxonomy): Eukaryota > Metazoa > Chordata > Chondrichthyes > Orectolobiformes > Hemiscylliidae > Chiloscyllium > Chiloscyllium plagiosum. Next base: position 1,437 of record NW_025178022.1, on the reverse strand, counting down.
ATTAATCCACGGGTTAGGTTCTGGAACAAAGTGCCTGAGAGTGTGAGGGAGGCCTGGTCAATCCAGGAGTTTGGGTCTGGAACACAGTGTCTGAGAGTGTGGGATAGGCCGGGACAATCCAGGGGTTAGGGTCTGGAATACAGTGTCTGAGAGTGTGGGATAGGCCAGATTAATTTTAGATGAGATTACTTACAGTGTGGAAACAGGCCCTTCGGCCCAACAAGTCCAATCTAGGGGTAAGGGTCTGGAACACAGTGTCTGAGACTGTGCCTTCGGCCGTGTCAATCCAGGGGTTAGGGTCTGGAACACAGTGCCAGAGAGGGTGTGGGAGGCTGGTCTAATGCAGTGGTAAAGGTCTGGAATACAGTGCCTGAGAGTGTGGGATAGGCCGGATTAATTCAGGGGTTAGGGTCTGGGATAAAGTGCCTGAAAATTTGGGATAGGTCGGTTTAATCCAGGGGTTAGGATCTGGAACACAGTGCCAGAGAGTGTGGGGGAGGCCAGGTCAATCCAGGGGTTATGGTCAGGAAGACAGTGCCTGAGAGTGTGGGATAGACCGTGTCAATCCAGGGGTTAGCGTCTGGAACACAGCGCCTGAGAGTGTGGGTTAGGCTGGGTCAATCCGGGTTAGTTCTGGAACACAGTGCCTGAGAGTGTGGAATAGGCCAGATTACTCCAGGGATTAAGGTCAGGAAGACAGTGCCTGAGAGTGTGTGATAGACCGGGTCAATCCAGGGGTTAGGGTCTGGAACCAAGTGCCTGAGAGCGTGGTGTAGGCCGGATTAATCCAGGGGTTAGGGTGTGGAACACAGTGCATGAGAGTGTGGGATAGGCCGGATTATTCCACGGGTTAGGATCTCGAACACAGTGCCTGAGAGTGTGGGATAGGCCGGATTAATTCAGGGGTTAGGGTCTGGAACACTGTGTCTGAAAGTGTGTGGGAGGCTGGTTTAATGCAGTGGTAAGGGTCTGGAACACCGTTCCTGAGAGTGTGGGATAGGCCAGATTAATTCAGGGGTTAGGGTTTGGAACACAGTGTCTGAGAGTGTGCGGTAGGCCGTGTCAATCCAGGGGTTAGGATCTGGAACAAAGTGCTTGAGAAAGTGGGATAGGCTGGTTTAATCCAGGGGTAAGGGTCTGGAAGACAGTGCTTGTGAGTGTGGGATAAGCCGGATTTTTCCAGGGCTTAGGGTCTGGAAGACAGTGCCTGAAAGTTTGGGGTAGGCCTGATTAATCCAGGGGTTAGGGTCTGGAACACAGTGCCTGAAAGCTTGGGATAGGCAAGTTTTATTCAGGCATTAATCCATGGGTTAGGGTTTCGAACACAATGTCTCAGAGTGTGGGGGAGGCTGAGTCAATCCAGGGGTTAGTCTGGAACACAGTGCCTGGGAGTGTGGAATAGGACGGATTACTCCAGGGTTTAGGGTCAGGAAGACA
>NW_025178021.1:0-2150 GCF_004010195.1 Chiloscyllium plagiosum | reverse complement strand
CAGGGAGATATCTGTACACTGACTAATGTCTCTCAGTCCCCTCACTCTCTCTATCAGGGAGATATCTTTACACTGACTGGTGTCTCTCAGTCCCCCTCTCTCTCTCAGGGAGATATCTGTACACTGACTGGAGTCTGTCAGTCCCCTCTCTCTCTCAGGGAGATATCTGTACATTGACTGGTGTCTCTCAGTCCCCTCTCTCTCAGGGAGATATCTGTACACTGACTGGTGTCTCTCAGTCCCCCCTCTCTCAGGGAGATATCTGTACACTGACTGGTGTCTCTCAGTCCCACCTCTCTCACAGGGAGACGTCTGTGCACTTATTCGTGTCTCTCAGTCCCCCTCTCTCCCTGTCTCAGGGAGATATCTGTACACTGACTGGTGTCTCTCAGGCTCCCCTCTCTCTCTCAGCAAGATATCTGTACATTGACTAATGTCTCTCAGTCCCCTCACTCTCTCTCTCAGGGAGATATCTGTACACTGACTGGTGTCTCTCAGTCCCCTCTCTCTCTCTCTCAGGGAGATATCTGTACACTGACTGGTGTCTCTCAGTCCCCTCTCTCTCTCTCTGTCTCAGGGAGATATCTGTGCACCGACTGGTATCTCTCAGTCCACTCTTTCTCTCAGGGAGATATATGTACACTGTCTGGTGTCTCTCAGTCCCCTCTCTCTTTCTGTCTCAGGGAGATATCTGTACACTGACTGGTGTCTCTCAGTCCCCTCTCTCTCAGGGAGATATCTGTACACTGACTGGTGTCTCTGAGTCCCCTCTCTCTCTCTCAGAGGGATATCTGTGTACACTGTGGGGTCTCTCTGCCCCCTCTCATAGGACGCTGTCTGCACACTGACTGATGTCTCTCTGTCACGGTCTCTCTCTCTCTCTCACTCAGTGAGAAATATGTCCTGTGGTTGTGTGTCTGAGTGCACGCTCTCTCTCTCAGGGAGATATCTGTACACTGACTGGTGTCTCTCAGTCCCCTCTCTCTCTCTCTCAGGGAGATATCTGTACACTGACTGGTCTCTCTCAGACCCCCCTCACTCTGCTGGCTATCACCCCAATGCCCTGTCCCATCATCAATGAGGCACATGTCAGGAGTGTCGGTGGGGGGGGGTATACTCTCCACCCTCCCCAGACTGAGAGGGGTGCAGCTCTGACAACACGCGAGATGCTCGACACTGTCAGTCAGAGCCGCTCCCCATCCACTCCCTCCATCGAGACACTGACCACCCCTACCCGAACCTCTGACCCAGAGGCCCTCCCTGACCCAGAGGGGCAGCCCTGCATTCCCTCTGAATGACGGCACCACCCCCCTTCCTCCACCACCACTTGTGGGAAGGGGAGGGGGCGCGTTAACTCCTGCATGTTCCCCTCTGAGGCCACTCCCTCTGGTCTTGGTGACAACACTGGGGCGTTCCCTCAGGGTCCAAGTCCTGGAGCTCCCTCCCTGAGGGCACCAAGTGCATGGGGGGGCGGCCGGGGGATGATTAATGGTGTGGGGGGAGCAAAAGGGGGGATAAATGAGAAAGTTGGCTCCAGAATTGTGAGAATTGGTGTGTGAATAGACTGGGAGTGTACACACTGGGATTTCAGAGGATGAGATGGTGGGGGATCTTATGACCTTATGAAGGGGATAAAGCAGACAGAGAGGCGGGGCCTTGTTTCTCCTGGGGAACGAGGGGGAAATACCCTCACAGGAAGGCGGGAGTGGATGAGATGTACATGATGAGTCAGTGCTTTGACCCATCCCAGAATAGAGGCTGTGTTTGCAGTGGTGATCTGTGTGATCGAGAGACAGTAGCAGCTGAGCACTAAGGTGTTCAGAGAATCCCTGACTGGGAGTAACTCACCTGGAAGGGGGTGTTGATCTCCAAGGTGTACTGCTCGATGGTTTCGATGAAGAGCTGTTGGACGGAGAGAGAGAGAAAGGCAGACAGAGGTTAGACTGTACAGACGCCTGAGCAGCTCTCCTTCGTGACTCTCTCACACACACTCTCTCTCACACAGTCTCATTCGCTGTCTTACACACACACACGCTCTCTTACACACACTCTCTGCCTTACAGACACACACTCAGACACATGCAAACATTTCCACAATCATTACTTACTCTCACACACAGAGACACACTCTCACAAAGAGAGGCACATAC
>NW_025178020.1:1299-2150 GCF_004010195.1 Chiloscyllium plagiosum | reverse complement strand
TCCATTTGAATTAGCTTTAGAGCATGTAGTGAGGGCACCGCTAAAATTATATTTGATATAGATGTTACAGATGCTGTTCCGATTAAGCAGCATTCTTACGGGCATTAAACTCTAAAGTTGGCATAGGTTCAAAAGGAGCATTGATGCAATTTCCAAAACGGCACAGTTGAAGTGAGTTACAGTAACTGGTGGTCAACCGTCGTAATGGTGACAAAACCAAAGTGGTTATGTGTGGCCTATAACAAAATCGGTACAGTTACAAAGACTGATGCTGTTCGATTCCGTGTTTGAACAACTGCGTTGAAAAGGTGTGATAGGCAACTTAAGTTGGACTTATTCAGAAGATACTGGCAGGAACCTTTGTCAGAAAGAGCGAAGGCAATTTTGAATGAACTCTATCAGTTTAAAGTCATGCCAATATGTACGAACAACGCTCTGGCGACATTCGCACACTAACGAGTAGCATTATTTCCGGATTACCCAACTGTGTCAGAAATATGGAGTCATGATTTGGAGAAATATAGAGGACCTGGTGATTTTAATTCACGCATGGAAGAAACATTGGCAACATTTGTCAGACTTTGTTCAATGGTCTTTGGAAGGTAGGCTTGTTAATAAACCTAGCTAAAAGTACATTTGTCAAGGCCCAAGTCAGCTTCGTGGGCCATGGGCAAATGGCGCGACCGGAAGCAAAAACAAATGTAATTGCCGATTTCATATACCATTGACAAAAAGAGCAGAACTAGGAATTGCTGGGATTGAGTTGACTGTATCAAAAATTCTTACCAAATTTTAGTAGTGTGTTTCCTCCACTCACTGAATTACTAAAGAAAGGCAAGAAGGTTCAGTGG
>NW_025178020.1:0-719 GCF_004010195.1 Chiloscyllium plagiosum | reverse complement strand
TTGATAAAATTATGTTTTCTGCATAAAACAAGGCGGAGACGAGGTAAATTCTGAGACAGATCCTGAACAAGGTTCCATACCTATTATTCAGTGGATGACCTGAAATGTCACGTTTTGTACATGTATGTCGCTCTGTCTGTTTGAAGCTTGAGAAGTAAGCAGGATCTACTGAAACGTCTAATTCTCTCAGTGCAGTAACTTCAAACATATTCAGGAATTTTTATCTTCATCAATCGAAACTTGCACATTATTTCTAACAGAGTTCTACATATCCTGCTTCTCCATTTCAGACTGATATCTTTGCAAGGCAGGAATGTCTGAATGAATACACCTTTTCTCACATTTGCCTTTCACGTGTGCTGTCAGATTTACACAACCAAACTGAAGGATTGTCTGCTCCTTCACCCAGTTTAAATCTTTAATATTGAGTTTATATTGTCCCTTCTAATTCTAAAATCCAGAACCAGTTCACTTCGCGCTGAGATTCATCTGTAGGAGGCTGAGAGACATACAAAAAGTTAAGTGCGTTTTAATCTGCAAACCAGGACGAGTAATTAGAAGGTGTCAGTCAACTATTTAAAGTTTGGTCACAGCAGCCATTTTATGGTAGAATAACACTGATATCAGAGGAAAGTAGAAGATAGGAGCAGGAGGAGGCAATACGGCCTTTCCAACTGTCACCATTGTTCCGTTACTGATCTTCCAGCTCAATAGCCTGA
>NW_025178019.1:0-2150 GCF_004010195.1 Chiloscyllium plagiosum | reverse complement strand
ATGCAGGTACAGAAGGTAGTGAAGAAATCTAATATCATGCTGGCCTTCATAACAAGACGGATTGAGTATAAAAGCAAAGAGGTTCTAATGCAGCTGTTCAGGGCCCTGGTAAGACCACACCTGGATTTGTGTGTGCAGTTCTGGTCTCCAAATTTGAGGAAATACATTCTGGCTATTGAGGGAGTGCAGCATAGGTTCACAAGGTCACTTCCTGGAATGCGGGACTACCTTACGCTGAAAGACTGGAGCGACTGGGCTTGTATACTCTTGAGTTTAGAAGACTGAGAGGGGATCTGATAGAGACATGTAAGATTATTAAAGGTTTGGACACTCTGGAGGCAGGACACAGCTTAAAAATATGGGGTAAACCATTTAGGGCAGAGATGAGGAGAAACTTATTCACCCAGAGAGTGGTGGCTGTGTGAAATGCTCTGCCCCTGAGGGCAGTCTCCAGATTCATTTAAGGAGTTGGATAGAGCTCTGAGCGATAGTGGAATCAAGGGTTATGCAAATAAGGCAGGAACAGGATACTGATTAAGGAAGATCAGCCATGATCATATTGAATGGTGGTGCAGGCTCGAAGGGCAGAATGGACTACTCCAGCACCTACTGTCTATTGTCTACAGAGCTCTTAATCATGGTCAGGGAGAGAAACGGAAGAAACAAATTCACTTTAAACACAGAAGACGGCATTTCTCAAGGAAAAAGATTCAAGTGAATTAAACATTTGAATTAACCATTTAAATTAAGATCAGTTAATTGCTTTTGTGGAATGTGTCAGATTGGAAGCAAGACCCGGGGTGACAGACCCTCAGCATAATGAGAGTTTTAAAATGGAAGTATCCACATCAGAAACCAGGTTAGGTCACTGAGTGCAGGGATGATGGGTGATTGGGTCTCAGTGAGAATTGGGGAACAGACAGCAGAATTGCATTGCAGATATTGCAGCTCGAAACTGCGTATTTATGTAGTGCTGTAAACCACAGCAGCAGGAGAAGCAGACCTGCATTCAACCTCAACCTGTAACTTTTTGCCAGGGTAACACCTCAGTCTGTTATTACCATCAACACCATCTATGGCTCAGAGACGAGTGTGAGTGAACATGTCAGAGTCAGGATCACATGAACCTTAACCTGATGCTAACTTATTAAAGCTACCAGACTTGACCAACAGATCTGAATGAAGCTCTGCAGTTCTGCCACAGTCAGTCATAAATGGTGATGGACAATTAAACAAATGACTGGAGGAGAGGATTCCACAAACATCCCCATCCTAAATAATGGAACAGACCTTCACATCATTGTAAAAGAGAAGGATGTTTCATCTGCACCATCTTCTGCCAGAAGTGTTGAGTCGATGATACACCTCACCCTCATCATGATCCCCACAAAATCACAGATGCCAGTCTTCAACTAATTTGATTCGCTGCACGTGACATGAAGAAACAGCTGAACACAGGAGATACGACAAGGGCAATGGGTCCTGACTCCATTCCTGCAATAGGACTGAAGACTTGTGCTGCACAACAAGCTGTGTCCCTGATGAAGCTGTTTCATTCCAGCTCCAACTCCGACATCTCCCTGGCAATGTGGAAAATTATTCAGCTGTGTCCTGTCCACTAAGACGGGAAATATTACAAACTGACCAATTACTATCACCTCAGTCCCATCATAACAGCCAAATTGGTGGGAGTTCTTTTTGATAGAGTGTCAAGCAGCACAGAAATAACCTGTTCAGTGTGGTTTCCGATAGATCCCCATGTGGAGATGGTGCTGTGGAAATGTCACTGGATTATTAATCCAGACCAGGCTAATACTCTGGCAGCGGGTGGAAGTTAAAAGCAATTAACAAAATATCGAGATCTAAAATCTGGTGTCAGTAACAGTGACCTTGAAGTCAATATGGATACAGAATTTCCTTCGCCAATGTACTTTTAGGAAGTGAATCTCCCGTGATTTCCTGGGCTGGCCTAAAACTGACTCCAAATACCCTGACATGTGATAAACATTTCAATGGTCTCTGAAACGGTCAATCAAGGCACTCATTTGTATCTATCTACTCCGAGGGCTGAAAGGATGAAACCGGACAGAACACCCGGCCTCAGCATCAATGTCGTAAAAGGGAATGGGAACACACTCCTGTCGACCCTG
>NW_025178018.1:0-2150 GCF_004010195.1 Chiloscyllium plagiosum | reverse complement strand
GAGGCTGGTGGATAATTCATTCAGGAGTTAACTTAATTAACTTTCCTGTTTTTGAGGCCGGGGGTGTCTCTCTATCTCTCCTACCTCAGCAGTGAGACAAAGAAATGGAAATTCCAGTCATGAACTCCATTTCTCTTCTCCCCTTCCCCCAACAAAACCAGACCTGATGATCACTTCTCGTATTTCTGTTTTCATATTCAATAAAAGGCAGGACAAAGTCAGTAGGTGGTCAAAAGATATATAGAATTCTTGGTTTTAAAATGAGAAGAATGGAATGCATCAGTAAAGAAGTTATGCTAAACCTACATGAAACACTGATTAGGCCTTTACACGAGAGTGTGGAGTTTAATACTTAGCACTACGTTTTAGCAAGGTGGCCAAGGTCCAGGAGAGGGTGCTGGAGAGATTTACTGCATTAATACCAGGTCTGCAGGGCCTCTGTGTGGAGGGACTGCAGAAGTTGGGGTTACTTACCTTAGAGCAGAAAGGGTTAGTAAGTGATTGGAGAGATCTATTCAAAACCATGAAGGGTAAAGGAGGAGAAACTTTGGGAGAGGTTTTAATGATGAGAGTATGTGAATTTCAGTTGTGTAACGAGGAAATGACATCATCGTAGGAAATGACATCACCAACCTAAGGAAATATAAACACACAAATAGAAAGCAGGTCATGCCGCTAGTGCTTCATCTGGGGGCTCACTGATGATAATACCTGGTATGGTGACGAAACATCTGAAAACAAACCTTCTAGCTCAGTGAGCAAACCTACATCCAGTTGCAACAATGTGCTATTGTCAAGGGGCTGGTTAGCTGACTTTGTTGTACAGCTGGCTTGAGGTGCAGCCTAATGCCAACAGCATGGGTTCAAGTCCTGCACAGGCTGAGGTCACCATGAAGGAAAACGTCCTCAAACTCTCCTTTTACATTAGATGTGGTGACCCTCGGGTTAAACCACCACCAGTTCTCTCTCATGAGACAGTAGCCGTATCTATGGTCTGGTCAGACGAGAATGACTTTTCCTGTAGCATTGTGATCCGGAAAGCACTGCCTGGAATGGTGATAGAAGCAAATTCAGTCACAACATTCGAAAGATAAATGTTTCCACGATGAGGGAATATTTGCGTGTAGGTGTGAAAAGAGCAGGTCAGTGTAATGATCTGGTTAAAAATCGACCAAACAGCCAGCACAGGAGTCCCCTCCCCCAGCGCTGTGTCACTCTGTGAGGCTATTATTCAATCTGTCACATCAGTGTCTGCCCCACTTCAGCAATGTCACCCCTGACCCCTCACCTGTAACCTCTGACTCACTGTCAGTGACACCACAGATGATCATCGAATAAAATATCGTTTATTTACAGAAACAATCGTTCCTGTCACTGCACCTTGGGGACTTACAGGACACTTGGTAGACGGAAAGATTTCACAGAAGCATGAGGTGCATGTGCTTCTCACTCCTCAAGTCAAGAGTCCACCAGCACCTACAGATCCAATGGTTAAATTCAAAAACGTATCTGATGGTTGGTACTTTGTCAGGTGAGTTTTGTTGCTGATGTATTGTAGAAACACAGCAGAGGGTACTTATGTTGAAGTGGTAGTGCCCCTACCTTCGGCCCAGTTCAAGTCCCATCTGGAAGATCATCTGGAGGCAGGTTGAAGAGGGGAGGAACAGAGAAACTCAGCAGCTCTGCCAGCATCTGTGAAGAGAGAAAACTCACACAGAGTCTGGTATGGTTCTTCAGTGAACAGGTGAAGTTGGAGTAGGAGAAGAAAGGAAGGAAATCCAAAACAAAGTGAATGCATGTGCATAATAATTAAAGCTGGGGAGTTACAGTTGCAGATTACAATGTGGAATTATGATGGGATTTGGAGGAGCTGGTGTTGGACTGCGATGTACAAAATTAAAAATCACGCAACTCCAGCTTATTTTCCAACAGGTTTATTTAGAAGCACTAGCTTTCAGATTGTCAACCACCTGATGAAGGAGCAGCACTCCAAAAGCTAGTGCTTTCGAATTATGATGTAGCAGTGATAGAGATCTGGCTCAAGGCAGTGAAACACTGCACGTTAAATAAGCTGCTCAGGAAAGGAAGGGAGACAAGGCAGTGGTGTTGTGGCTGTCCTGGAACAGCTTGGCTCGGGATGTGGCAAGTTC
>NW_025178017.1:0-2150 GCF_004010195.1 Chiloscyllium plagiosum | reverse complement strand
ACTATACTATCGTGAGTTGGAACTGACCTGCCGTTGTAATGCACCTTTGTTCTTTCATCTGTTGCATTGGAAAATTTGGCTGCAATCACAGAGAAGGGAGTGAGTTCATTTGCTGCTCACTCATCTCGCCCAACCATATCTAGTGACAAGACACAAAAAAATTCCTGTTTGAATTCTGTAATCTTCATAGCAGTCCTTAAATACATATTTGTCATTTCTATTCCAGTTTTTCTGATAACAGGCAAAATGTCCAATGAGATAAACCTAATAATCTTTGGATTGTTTTTATGGACTGTGCAAGTTTGTAGCAAAATTAGTAATATGAAGTGAGCTAAACCTCCTTTCCGGAATTTAATACAGCGTAGGCTCAGCGACATGAGAAACGTCATCGACTTCAAAACTCACCTCTGTATCTCTAGTGAGTAATAGATGTTCACTCAGGGAGTCTTTATGGCTGGTAGTAAGTGACTGAGGTATTTCCCAAGGAGAGAACACTCCACAAAATCAGATTTTTTTTGAATAAATGCTGTTTTACTCAATGTTCTTTTGCAACTTTTAAATATATATGCACACACACACATACATGCATGCAGACACACATTTATATATATGTACATACCTTTAGCTCGCACATTCGACGGGAAGAACATTCAAATGGCCGACCATCCATTCCAAATATAGTGAATTCACACACACACACACACACTTATGTGTGTGTGTGTGTGTGTGTGTGTGTGTGTGTGTGTTTTATGGGATGAGCTACGAGGGGTAAACACTGGGGTACAGATCTCTGGCACAGTGTTCGTCCCTGTGATCAGAAGGGTAGGGGAAAGTGGAGGAGAGCAATAGTTATTGAGGACTACATAGTGAGGGGGACAGATTGCAGTTTCTGTGGGTACAGGGCAGGCTCATGATGATTGGATACCTCCAAGTTACCAGGGTTTGTGATGTCTCGCAGCGTGTTTTCAAGATACTTCAGGGGGAGGGGGAGCAGCCCGAGGTCATGTTACACAAACACATTAACAACATATATAATAAAAGTGATGAGGATGCATGGCAGAAACTCAGGGATCCAGGTGATATCTTAGATCGAGATCAAACAGAGTTGTTCTCTCTGATTGTTTACACATGTTAAGTTATAGTGAGGGAAAGAATAGAGAGAGAGCAGATGAACACGTGGTTGTAAGGACGGTGCAGATGATAGGGATTTTGATATCTGGATAGTTGGGGCATATTTTGGAGTCGGTTGGACCTCAACAAACAGGATGGTCTTTACCTGAACCGGAAGGGTACCAATATCCTGAATGGATAAATTTCTAAAGCTCCTCAGGAGTGTTTAAACGAATTCAGCAGCAGAGTGCGAACCTAAATTTTTGCTGCAGTTTGCAGGAAGTTTTGAGTGGTTAGGACATAAATAGATTTTCGGGTTTGCAACTGAATGTTGGCAAGGATGAAGTTGGTTTGAATTGTATCTACTTCACCGCTAGGAGCATCTGATATAACGGAGGTGTCATGGGTTGTTGACTGGGGCTTCAATATTGTGTCCATTTCAGAGACATAATGGAGCACTGAAAGGATTGGTTGTTCCTTGCACCTCAGTTTCGTCTTTTCAGTAAGAGCAGGAAAGTCGTTACAGAGGGGGAGATGTGGCATTTTTAGTCAAAGACAGTACTATGGTAGCAGAAAGGATATTTGGTGAGGACCCGACTCAATCTGCCGAACTAGAATATTCTGAGATTAAAATCAGGCAAGTAGAGGTCACTACCAAAATGTTCTAGAGATATGGAGGAAAAGATTGCAAACATGATTCTGGATAGGAACGGAAGTAACAGGGTAGTTGTAGTGGGGAAGTTTAACTTTCATGTCCTTGATAGGTATGTGTGCGTCATGCAGGGAATATGAGGTTGAGACAGGGAGCAATTTTTACTCAAAAAGTTGAATTTCTTGTCAAAAGGGAGAAGGCAGTGCGTCGAAACATGAAATATGTAGGCTGAGTTAGGGCACTTGAAAATTAAAAGATAGCAAGGAAGGGCCAAAAGAGAGAGCTACTCAGAGCGAAGAGGGGACATAAAAAAACATTAGCTGGCAGCGTCATTTACAACCCTGAAGCCTTCTCTGGTCATTTAAAGAATAAAAGAATATCTGGCATA
>NW_025178016.1:0-2150 GCF_004010195.1 Chiloscyllium plagiosum | reverse complement strand
ACACACACACACACACACACACACATGCGCGCACGCACAAAGACACACACAAACATAGACATGGATGCACAAAAACCTAGAATTAAACATTACATTTCACGATTCCCTTTGTGATGATCTTAAAGTAAAATATGATTGGCTGCTTACCAGATTCCCAACATAGAGCATGTTATCAAATTCCTTGGACATGGGACGGTGTTCCAAGGCCATGAACACGGTGTTCAAGACGATACAGATGGTGATCGCCAGGTCCAGGAAAGGATCCATCATGATATATTTCAATATTTTCTTCATTTTTATCCACATAGGGCAGCAATTCCAGATGAGAAATGTTTGGGAAAAATGATACCAACAGCGAGGATACTTCAGATGGGATTCTTCAAGTTCTAGGAGTGAAACAGGAGAGCAGGATCGGTATTCAGAAATTAGGCAAAACACGTGGACCAGCGACGCTCCTCACTCCATATCATGCAAGAAGGAGTGTACAGATTGTTATGGACCAGACTAGACCCCCTCAATATATTTTAAGTAGGTAGCTCAGACCCTAAATTGTTCTTATTTTAAAGGCAGTTGTGAAGTGAATATTCCAGGTACAATGCAGCTACTCAAACCACTTGGCTTTTAGCAAAACAGAATTCATTTAAACACCACAGTTGAAAACACAAACTAAAGAAAACAGAATTTAGAATAACTTAAATATTGGAAAACTTGACCGACTAGTTACAGCAATTTAACTAAGGAACCGTTCCAATTCCCACAACATCCCATAAACACACCCCTTAGCAAAAGGTAAAATCAAACACAGATTCTTACAGGCCAGAGAGAGTTCAGAGAGAGACACCAGTCAAGAATCATCTGCTGAAGCAAGGGATCTTTTTGCATTGCTGCTACAGCAGGTGTGAGATGTCCAATACTTATTTAGTGAGCAACATGACTGTGGGTGACTTGAGCAAAAACTATAGTACCATGGTGCACGACTACTCTGGGGATAGACAGAGGGATGCTGGGAGACAGCTTAGTAAGGTAGTAATAGAGGGTGACTCAATAGTCCGAGGGGCAGACAGCCAAAGTCATGAGTCTCATATGGCCTGTTGCCTCCCGGGTGTAAGGGTGAAGGACATAATACAATGGCTGAATAGGCATCTGGAAAGGGAGGGTGAACAACCATAGAGTCATAGAGATGTACAGCACAGAAACAGAAGCTTTGGTATAACTCATCCATGCCAACCAGATATCCTAACATGATCTAGTCCCATCTGCCAGCACTAGGCCCATATCCCTCTAAACCCTTCCTATTCACATACCCATCCAGATGCCTATGAAATGTTGTAATTGTACCAGCCTCCACCACTTCCTCTGGCAGCCCATTCCACACACGTACCATCCTCTGCATGAAAAAGTTGCCCCTTAGGTCTCTTTTATATCTTTCCCCTCTCACCCTAAACCTAAGCCCTCTAGTTCTAGACTCCCTCACCCCAGGGAAAAGACCTTGTCTATTTATCCTATCCATGCCCCTCATGATTTTATAAACCTCTATAAGGTCTCCCCTCAGCCTCTGACAGTGGTATGTTTCCAACAACATTGGCAGGGATAGTTGGCGGGCTACACAGGATCTGTTTCAGAGTAGGTTGAAACACGAGACCTCCAGGGCAGTGATCTCAGAAACATTTACCTGTGCCACCATTTAGACAAAGGCAGATCAGGGAGGTAGATACTAAGGGTCTGTCAGACACACAACTCTCTTCTGTTCAAAGGGTTAAATGCTGCAAATCTCGAACGACCCTCAACAGTTGCTCAGAGTACATGGCAATTCCAGCTCATTAAATAACTCTCAGATATTACTGCTAATCCTTAACATCACACTCAAAAGTACATAGCCACACTAATATGCACTAATCTCTGATAAACCTCTCAAGATATGTCTCGACATACATACCCAGCACCAACACCCTGTATTAGATGAAATTTATTATTGTCATGTGTACTGAAATACAGTGAAACGTATTGTTTTATGCACTGTTTGCAAAGAGTCACCGCTCTCTTGGATTTAGGGTGTAGGTTTGCTCGCTGAGCTGTAGGTTCGATATCCAGACGTTTCATTACCATCACACACACCCCAACCACCATCAATCACATTACCAACAAAAACA
>NW_025178015.1:0-2149 GCF_004010195.1 Chiloscyllium plagiosum | reverse complement strand
TTTTCTGTCTCCCTTCATCACCAATTATTTTCACCCCCACCTTCATCTATCTACCGTATTCCTAGCTACCTCCTCCTGCCACACCCCCTTCTCAGTTATCTCTCAGCTCCCTTGACCCATAAGCCTCATTTCTGATGAAGGGCTTATACATGAAACGTCAATTCTCCTGCTCCTAGAATGCTGTCTGACTGTGCTTTTCCAGCACCACACTCTTCGACTATGAGCTCCAGCATCTGTAGTCCCCACTTTATCCTCAAACCTTTATGGCTTGCATGATTCAGATTTATAACGGTTACTTCAAATAAAACAAAAACTATCGTGTACGCAAACAACATAAAAGATAATCAATGCATTGTGGTCACTGTTCCCAAAAGGTTCTTTACAGCAAATTTTTCAATTAGCTCTTCTGCTCACCAAATACCATTTCCTAAATAACCTGGTCTCTATCTCAGTGCTCGACAAAATGTTAATGCAAGCCATCTAACACATGCTCATGAAATCCATTTTTTTCCCAGTAAAAGGATTCAGTTGGGTTAACACAGTTTACATATAATGTAAACAGTACATTATTACTACGGTACACACAAATGTGCATATCTCATTTTCCTGTTTTATAACATGCCCAACATTTGTATTGCAGCTTTCACTTCGACACATAACTCCCATCAACGTTTCCTTCTCCTTGCTGTTTATACACTCCACCATACAAGATTCTGTAGAATTTGAGCGACGTGGGCTTTGGGGAGATTAATGGTAGCGATCATCTCGCCACATCATTTGTGATCTTCTTAAGCATCATTGCGACATTTTCTCCAGATCTCCCGTTATGCTAGTGGAGTAGAGAAGGACAATGATCGTTCAACAATGCTCTGTATTTCCCCGAGAGAGCTGAGACTGCTCTAACCTGGGTGGGAACCTTACAGCAGGGTCGTAAAGCATTGCTGCTGTTGTAAAGGATCTTAGTGAGATAACATCTGGAATAGTGTGTACAGACTGAGTCTCTTCAATGAAGAAAGGATGTTGTTATATTGGAAGCAGCTCAGAGATGGTCCCCTCAACTGATTCCTGCAATGAAAGTGCTAGCTTACAACGAAAGGATGATCAGGTTGATTCAACAGCCGTTGGAGTTGACAAAAATGAAAGAAGATCTTATTTCAATGTAGATGACAGGAAGGAATCAACAACTGAAGCGAATAACACAGATAATGGAGGAATCCATTCCGTTCTCCAGCCTGTTACACTGGAACAACAGAAGGATATTCAGACCTTTGACCCTGTTACACCAGAATAGGACGAGGCTGTTTAGCCCCTGGAGCCTGATGTATATTGACATAAGGAGGCCAACCAGCACCTCGAATCTATAACATTGTACCCAGAGTAGGCCATGCGGCACCAGTATCCTGTTACACAGCAACAGGATCAGTCCATTCAGCCTCCTCAAGTCTGTAACATAGGAACTGGAAGTGGTCACACAGTGAGTGGAGACTTGTTGCACTGTGATAACAGGAGGCCATTCAGACCCACCGAGCCTGTTGCAAGGGAATTGGATAAGGATAAAAACTATCTGGGACTTATTTCATGAGAAAGGAGGAGGTAATTCGGACACTTGTCTGTTGTACGGGAACAAGAGAAGACCCTTGGTCCCATCTCTGTGATACATGAGGTGACCGTTCAGTATCTCCATCTATTATGGATGAATATGAGAATATCCATCAGCCCCTCAAAATGTTACACGGCAACGGGAAGATTCCATAATCCTCCACCCCTCTAATGCATGACCAGGTGGAAGTTATTCTGGCATTGGAGATGACAACATGGGAACACCAGAAATACTTCAGCCCATCGAGTTTGTACACCAGCAGGATGACTCAGCCACACACACCTCTTCTGCAGCAATTGTAGCAGATCTCTTAAAGCCTTTTGCCCATTAAACAGGAATTCAAAGAAAACGTAAAATTTTTCGGAAGGGATTAACTTATAATAACTGCATACATTAAGGAGTAAAATGTAACAATAAACTATCGTAATTTAAGGCAAATTATTAGAATCCATTGTTGAGGACATTTGCAAACTTAAACCACAATCCATTGGAGTCAACATGGTTTTACAAAAGGAAAATCAAGTTTGAAGTGTTTGCTTAAGTTATTTA
>NW_025178014.1:0-2149 GCF_004010195.1 Chiloscyllium plagiosum | reverse complement strand
ACCACGAGTGAATAAATAAAGTATCTACAAGCAACACTGAGGTCACTCAGGCAGGCCCTTTCAGCAGCACTTCACAAACCCGGAACCACTATACCTTGGAAGAACAGGAGCTCCAGGTGCACGACAACACCAGCATTTCCAAGGTGCCCTACAAACCACGCTCCATCCTCCTAGCACTGTGTCTGTCCCTACACCTAAAAGATTGCATTGGGTGAGGAAGGCAGCTCCCCACCACCTTCTCCAGGGAATTACAAATGGGAAGGTAATGATGGCCGAGCAAGTGATGGCCACATCACATCAATGTATTTGTACAAGGGAAAGTCATGGACTGTTCATGTCACCTTTGCTTTCTCCACACAACCCACATTCCCATCTCGTTCTGTGTCAGTTTGCCAATATTGCTTATCCACATCTTCAGTGGGACCTTGTTGAAAGGTTTCTGAAAACCCCGACGAACCATTCCTCCCTTTTATCTACTCTGCTTATTCACAACCAGACAGGAAAACAAACCCAGCAGGGTTTGTGAAATGAAATTTCAGTTTCAGAACAACATGTTTGGCATGGGTAGAGGATTGACTGATTAGCAGAAGACAGAGTAGGTATAAAGGGGTCGTTTTCACGATGGGAACTGGTGACGAGGGGAACTCCGCAGACGTCAGTGTTGGGACCACGCTGTACATGTTATACATTAACAGTCTGGACAAAGGATGTGAGTGTGTACAAGAACTAGTTTTACAACAAAGAGCCCACGATGAAATGTTTGTCATATGAGAAGCTGGTGAAGTCTCTGAGTCTGTACTTGATGAATTTTTAGAGGCGGCGGTGGCAGGATCTCATTCAAAGTTACAGAATACTGAGGGGCCAAGATGGAGTGGACGGGGGTGGGGAGATGTTTTCACTGCTGGAGAGACCAGGGCTCAAGAGCACGACTTCAGAGTGAAGGAACAACCCTTTAGAATGGAGATCTGGGGGAATTTATTCAGCCAGAGGGTGATGAATCTATGGAACGGTTCCTACCGTAGAGAGGGTTATAGATGAGGGTGACATTTACTAGATAGGGTACAAGAGCTGGAGAAGGTTATGGAGATGATTAGATGGATGGAGATACTAGAGGAGCTTACATTGACAGGGTGGGCAATAGTGACGGGAGACTGTTACACAGATAGTGAGTCTTGCAGGAACTGGATTGGGAGAGTCACGGGCATTGGATTGGGTTCTACAGGTCGGGAGTAATGCAGGGACCTGTTGGATTACACAGATACGGAGGATTGTGGGGTCTCCACATGTTGAGAGGTTTTCAGGAAGAGATTACACTTATAAGGAGGGAAGTTGGAGCTGTCGTAATTTTCAGTGTTTGGGATGTTTGGAGCTGTTTAATTGTTAGAGGGATATTTTTAGGGTCATTAATATGGAATGCAGATGGAGAGTTTAGATTTTATTAGATTCCCTACAATATGGAAATGGCACTTCGGCCCAACACGTCCACACCAACTCTCCAAAGAGTAATCCACCCAGACCCACTTCCCTCTGAATGATGCACCTAACGCTCGGTGAGTTTAGAATGGCCAATTTATCTGACCTGCACATCTTTGGACTGTGGGAGGAAACCCATGAAGACACGAAGACAATGTGCCAACTCCATACAGACAGTCACCCGAGGCTGGAATTGAACCTGCGTCTCTAGCGCTGTGAGGCAGCAGTGCTCACCACTGAACCACCCCAAACTGCAGAGCTACACAAAGAGAGAGTATTTGAGGGGCAGGGAGGAGAACACAGAGATGGGAAGTGTTGTTGCAGCTGGAAAAGGGTCTGGAGGTGTTTACACAGATAAGGAGTCCGGTCAGGATGGGAGATGGTTACAGAGGTCATGTGGTGCTATAGGTCAGGAGGCAGGAATGTGATCTGGCCTGCAGAAGGTTACAGTGAGATCATGTTCTCTTGGGGCTTGGGGAAAGTACACAGGTGGGTATTGTGGTCCAGGCTGGAGGAATTAATGAGACAGGGTGGACTGTAGTTATTGCGGAAAACGACAGAAATAGAGATTATTGTCTTAAGTGTAGGATGAGGTTACTGAGATTGGGCACGTTACCGAGTTTGGAGCAAATTATACATAGGAAGCGTCGTCAGCATTGGAGTAGGTTTCAAATAA
>NW_025178013.1:0-2149 GCF_004010195.1 Chiloscyllium plagiosum | reverse complement strand
GGAGTTGTTTCCATGCTCGACAACTTTGAGATGTTCCAGCCAGCGGCAAAGGTTTGAATACACCATTTGCAAAAAAATACATGATGTTTGTTACTCAGTCAGCGAGTTTGGCTATATTGTTTGGAGGGTGGATGGGCCCAACAGGTCCAGAGATGAAGGTTTTCCAGATATTTGCTTCCAATGACTATTCTTTGATACTTTCCCAAGGTCGCCATCAAAGCTTTTGGCTGAAGAATAATACCTCCCTTATCGTATTACCCACTTTGCTCTCCAGCGAATCCAAAAACTGACAGCTCTTGAAGTGGAACAGAATTAAAACTGAAAAGGCAATACAATGATCAGACACAACGAAGCTTAAGTGCTATCTGTGAGACACTGTGAGTCGTCTCTGACATGAACCGCTCACACAAGTAACAGCGAGGCAATTCCAAACCTACTGGAGATTTAGTTTATTGCCAAGTCCTAGAAAGTGCTCAAGTATCATATGTAAAAAAAACGAACAACAACGAACCATTAAAAGTGAACATTTCCAATTATATCCGTGAATAAATTAGGCCATCATTGCGCCGGTGCCCCCATCTGATCGAGAGAGCCAATCACCTTTCTCCCTCACCAGAACGGTAATGAAGGAAATGAAGATGTAGCAACGTTTCACTTCGCGATTGCCCACCTTTTCGCCACAGCATCAAAAAACGGCGAATAGATTCAATGCAGAATCTTCTTTCGAAATAACGGTGAAATAACTATGTCTATTCACTTTCAGAGTAAACGGGGAACAACACAAGTTGTCTGGAATATGAATAACCAACATAGACTACTTGGGTCCCAGATTCTACTGATGCACAGACTTTCATATGAAAAGGTACCTTGGGTGATTGCCCTACACCCAGAAATCTTCTGGCTGCCTTCTGTTTGCCCTGTCACATTAAACTTGTACTGCTCTAATCGAATTTGTAGTTCTTGCTATTTGTCCGTATTGCTAGTAGGGATAGCTGGTCGTGGTAACTCGTGACTGCCACACAAATGCTTTGCAAAAATTGGATTGTCCCGCAACGTGATTCGCAGTGCACGAACTTCGCAACGAGGATATGCCACGCGGCGATTGAAAAAGCACGCTTCCATTTATTAAAGTATGTTCCTGGGAACTGACAATCAATTCCTCCTTACACTCGGAATTATGACAACACATAAACCAACAGCGTCTCTCAGAGACAAATGACCAATGCCCATCTTGTGCCGGACAAACATAGTTGACAAGATTGCACGCAGGGACTGCACAGAAAACTATAGAGGAGAAGCAGACAGACGAACATCGAGCTGCATTCATGCAGTTCTGTTGCCCTGTAAACCCCATGTACAGCTGTTCTTTGCAGGTACTGAGTGTCTCTGACTCCAGGACTTGGAACTCGGATTATATGGCCGTCTGCAGCACTGGTTACTTCCTTGTGTGAGGTAACTCCTGATGGAACATGTGTAAAACATGATAGCTCATTGAGAAATACATCCCAAATAGTACCCGAGAGACGGATTTCTGTTGTGCTTCAGGATCAAGAATACTCATATCAACAGCTCCCTTGCTTACCTCTGCTGGTCATGTTTGCAAAGAGATCTAGCAAATTGTCAAGTGTGATTTTCCTTTCAATCAACATTTTTGACTCAGTTTGGCTGCAAACATCATTTCCTAACTTTGTGCTTTTCTTCTTTTACATTGGTGTCTCGCACCTTACAAATGACAGCAAAGGGATGAAAGGAGATGGATGCATTTATTCCATCAAGTCAGCGACAGCTTTCAATGTGATCATGGCTGATTTGGTTAATGCTCAAATTTGCTTTTTAGTCAGTAATCATGACCGAGTGGTTAAGGTGATAGGTTAAAAATCCATTCGGGTTTCCCCGCATAGGTCTGAATCCAGCTGACTCCACTATGAATGACTTGCTGCTGGGCGAATGTTCGCTCAAAGTTCAAAAAACCTATTTTGCAAACCAGGCCGGTAATTTAATTAGACTTTGGAACTCGAATTCTTCATCAGAAATGTTCCATATTTAAAACATTATCTCTGTTTCTCTTTCCATATACACTGCTCGACACATCGGGTTTCTGCATTTAGTATTGGACGTCCTGAGCAGAAGTGCTGCTTTTCATTAGATT
>NW_025178012.1:0-2149 GCF_004010195.1 Chiloscyllium plagiosum | reverse complement strand
CACCCTGAACCCCTTGATTAGATTCCAGTCTGTTACTCAATACAGGGTATCTGTTATTCTGCATAAACCACCCTAAACCGTTCAATTAGATGCCAGACTGTAACTCTCTCCGGGGAATCTGTTATTCTGTATATAAACCACCCTGAACCCCCGATTAGATTCCAGTCTGTAACTTACTCCGGGGTATCTGTTATTCTGTAAAAAACCTTCCGGAGCCCCTCATTTATATTCCAGGTTGTAACTCATTCTGGGGTGGCTGTTATTCTGTATATAAACTTCCCTGAACCCCTCGATTAGATTCTATTCTGTAACTCAATATGGGTATCTGTTATTCTGCATATATACCACCCTGAACCCCTCAATTAGATTCCAGTCTGTAACTCACTCCGGGGTACTGTTATTCTGTATCAACCACCCTAAACCCCTCAATGAGATTCCAGACAGTAACTCACTCCGGGGTATCTGTTATTCTGTAGGGAAAACTCCCTGAACCCCTCGATGAGATTCCAGACTGTAACTCACTCCGGGGTATCTGTTATTCTGTAGGGAAAACTCCCTGAACCCCTCGATGAGATTCCAGACTGTAACTCACTCCGGGGTATCTGTTATTCTGTATATAAACCTTCCTGAACCCCCTGAATAGATTCCATTCTGTAACTCAATAGGGGGTATCTGTTATTCTGCATATCTCCCACCCTGAACCCCTCAATTAGATTCCAGTCTGTAACTCACTCCGGGGTACTGTTATTCTGTATCAACCACCCTAAACCCCTCAATGAGATTCCAGACAGTAACTCACTCCGGGGTATCTGTTATTCTGTAGGGAAAACTCCCTGAACCCCTCGATGATATTCCAGACTGTAACTCACTCCGGGGTATCTGTTATTCTGTGGGGAAAGCTCCCTGAACCCCTCGATTAGATTCCAGTCTGTAACTCACACTGGGGTATCTGTTATTCTGTACCCTGAACACCTCAATTAGATTCCAAACTGTAACTCACTCCGAGGTGTCTGCTATTCTGTATAAAAACCGCCCTGAACCCCTCGATTAGATGCCAGTCTGTAAATCACTCCGGGATATCTGTTATTCTGTATATAACCAAGCCTGAACCCCTCGATTAGATTCCAGGCTGTAACTCACTCCGGGTATATGTTATTCTGTACACAAACCACACTAAAACCCTCGATTAGATTCCAGTTTGTAACTCATTCCAGGGTATCTGTTATTCTGCATATACAGCACCCTGAACCCCTCGATTAGATTCCAGTCTGTAACTCACTCCGAGGAATCTGTAATTCTGTATATAAACCACCCAGAAACCTTCGATTAGATTCCAGTCTGTAACTCATTCTGAGGAATCTGTTAGAGTGCAGATAAACCATCCTGAACCCCTCGATTAGATTCCAGTCTGTAACTCACTTCGGGGTATTTGTTATTCTCTATATAAACCACGCTGAGCCGCTCGATTAGATTCCAGTCTGTAACTCACTCCAGGGTATCTGTTATTCTGTATATAAACCACGCTGAGCCGCTCGATTAGATTCCAGTCTGTAACTCACTCCGGGGTATCCGTTATTCTATATATAAACCACCGTGAACCCCTCGATTTGGTTCCAGACTGTAACTCACTCCGGAGTATCTGTTATTCTTTATATATACCACCCTGAACCCCTTGATTAGATTCCAGTCTGTAACTCACTCTGGTGTATCTGTTATTGTGCATATAAACCACACTGAAGTCCTCGATTAGACTCCAGGCTATAACTCACTCCGGGGTATCTGTTATTCTGAATATAAAACACCGTGAAACCCTCGATTAGGTTCCAGACTGTAATTCACTCCGGAGTATCTGTTATTCTGTGTATAAACCACCCTGAACCCCTTGATTAGATTCCTTGCTGTAACTCACTCCAGGGTATCTGTTATTCTGTATGTAAGTCACCCTGAACCCCTCAATTAGATTCCAGTCTGTTACTCAATACAGGGTATCTGTTATTCTGCATAAACCACCCTAAACCGTTCAATTGGATGCCAGACTGTAACTCCCTCCGGGGAATCTGTTATTCTGTATATAAACCACCCTGAACCCCCGATTAGATTCCAGGCTGTAACGCAATCCGGGGTATCTGTTATTCTGTAAAAAACCTTC
>NW_025178011.1:0-2149 GCF_004010195.1 Chiloscyllium plagiosum | reverse complement strand
GTTCACTAAATCCTCAGGTCTCCCTGAATGTCTCAGGCAGCTCACAGCACAACCTCCAGTAAACCACCTCCATCACCTCCACTAACCTTTCCATGACAGGAGGCAGTCAGACACCCCTCAGCTCCTGTTCCTTGACAATAATACTCGAGGGGTTTCCTCATGTTATGGTCTACACAATCAACTGAGAGGGACAAACACAGGCCTTCAGAGGTCAGGCACAGACCAAGTTTCAAAGATGTGTCTTAAAGCTGCTGGAACCCCCTTTCCAACTTGGAGCAACAGCCTGCCACATACCATTGCATTGTTTCTGAGCTTCACTCGATACACTCGGGAGTGAAAAAAACAACACCAGGGAAAGGTCGAGAAAAACAAACAATTAATTAACTGATAACATGTTGTGAAAATATGGATAAGGAGACGAGGGAGTGGGAGTAACTGGAGAAGTGAGACAATGGTGGGTCCAATCACAAGAATGGGAGCATTCAATAAAATTATTGCCAGATCAGTTGAAATGGTTAGTTACATCAACTTGTGAAACTGCCTCACAGAACCATCCAAGACACCATAAACTGGGACAAGGGACTAGCCAGAATGGAGAGCTGTGCAGACCACACTAGCGGACTACTCTATAAACTGGACTACTTGGACATGGGGCCCATTGCAAACCTTTGCCAGTATATTGCTACTATACTTGCACTACAGAAATGTCTTGCACGGGAAGATGTGTAACCCATGCAGTAAGTGACAGTAATTAGACTCCCACACATGTATGGCTCTGCACCTCCATTGCCGAAATATGAGATAAGAGATTGTGTGTGTGTGTGTGTCTGTGTGTGTGTCTGTGTGTGTGTTGGTGGCAGTAGATATGAAAATTATTATTTGAGAGAGAATAGACATAGAGGAAATCAGTTTAAATGTGAACAACTGACAGGGCTTTGTGGCATTAACAGAGGGAGACTGAGGACCGTGTCATAGACAGAGGTGACGATGTGCTTGTGAATATTAAAGTAAAGACATTGCCAGACGCAACAACAATATAAAGCAATCCGTACAGGAATGATGGGATTTTGGTTGCATTTAGATACAAGCCATGGAATACCGACTCAGATTTGGTTAAGCAGCAGCAGGTTTTTGGCTTTATTAAGACTGTCTTTCATAGCTGAAGGTTCAAACAGCAGATGGGATGAACCAGTGAAGTATATTCTGCAGTTGTCAATAATTAAAATTAGGAATCGTCAGGATATGGTGTCAGTAATCAGTTTGTGGCCAAAGGGATCACCGTAGTTGTGACTCGTCTGTTTCAGCCTCAGTTATTGGCCAGGGATGAGATGGAGTCAGAGGAAGGAAATGGAGTTGGCATCCAGAACAGAAGACAGTGACCTCCAAGCTCTCAATATTTAAATAGCAAGGGCAGTGATGCAATGCATCCTGGTTCATACCTGAAAGTGAGTAGGTCAACCAAAAAGGCCCAGTGCCAGAACTAAAGATGGCGAGAAAGAATGAACAAGTTCACTGTTGTTGTTGTGGTATGGAGCGTGAATACTTACAGAGTAGTGTAAATGAAAAGAACAGTAATCAAGTCGCACATAGTTAATGCAAATAATATATCGGCAGTGAAACTGACCAGGGACACCAACAATAGCCAGGATAGGATAATAAAAGCATTGAATAATGTAAAGTACATATTTGATCCGTAATGATAACGGCCACCAAGAATATGTAGAAAAAATCCAAACATAATAGGATAAACCCCTGTCCATTGTTGGAACATTCCAATCTATTGTTCTCAGATTCTGATCCATTGTTGGAACTTTCCAGTCTATTGTTCTCAGATTCTGATCCACTGTTGGAATTATCCAATCTAATATTCTCAGTTTCTGATCTCTCTCTCTCTCTGGAGCAGTGGATCCCTCTTAGTGCTATCGGTGATGCTCCCGCCCATACCATGGGATAACATATTGAATCGATCCCTTTCATCATTAAAAGATGGAAACTCTCCACTGGGATAATTAGAATCCATGGAGACTGACATTAATCACAGTCACCAAACAAACAGGTTCAGTTAACCAGTTCCTTACATCATTTTATATAACACAATAAAAGGGCACATTTACTTGGTTTGGATGGAATGAATGAGAGTTGCTGAGGG
>NW_025178010.1:0-2149 GCF_004010195.1 Chiloscyllium plagiosum | reverse complement strand
ATTTGGATGTAACAGACTTGGATGTGACAGAGTAAGAAGACTTGCAGTAACTGGGGGGAGTATAAAGCTTTGGGGCAAGGACCCTCAGGACATGGGGCGATGCAGAGAATGGGAGCATTCCAAATAGTGGGATTGTAGGGGCTGTAAGTCCTGTGATGTATAAGGAGGAAGAAAATGACCAAATTTAGCACACACAACCATTGTAATTACAGAGATTTAGGAAGGGAAGCTGTGCTGTCATTAATTACAGCTATATGGAGAGTAACAGAACCTGAAGGGGTTACAATTTTAAAAAGGGAGAGATTTTGGGTGATCAGAAGTTTAAACAAGAATAAAGAAATTTTAGTGATCTCTAGCACAGATGGGAATTGAGGAGGTGAGATATTGTGAGGAACTATAAGAGTTATAAGTCGGGATGAATGTCAGATATAAAAGAGAGAGCTGCATTGTCTGTATGCAGTTACAGACGTGAGGAGTGTTGTAGCGCCTGCTGGAGGGGACACAGATAACAACAGTTCTAATGGTTAGCGCAGTGGCTCAGGAAGGCAGCTCACTGTCACCTTCTCAGGGACAACTCCAAATCAACAATAAATGCTGGCTCAGCCAACAAAGCTCATGTCCATGAATGAATGAACGAAGGAATAAAAGATCTACAAGTAGCGTTGAGGTCACTGAGGAAGGCTTTTTCAACAGCACTTCCCAAACCCGGAACCACTATAACCTGGAAGGACATGAGCGCCTGGTGCACGGGAACACCAGAATTTCCAAGGCACGTTCCATCCACCCAGCACTGTGTCTGGCACTACACACAAAGGCCTGCAATGGGTCAGCAAGGCAGCTCACCACCACCTTTTCCAGGGAATTACTGATGGGAAGGTAATGGTGAAACTCTGCTGTTTACAGCCAGACAGAAAAATAAATCCAGCAGTGTGTGTGAAATGAAACTTCCGTTTCAGAACAATATGCTGAGCATGGATAGAGGATTTGTCTGATTGGCAAAAGGCAGAGAGTGTGAAGAAAGGGGTCTTTTTCACGATGTGAACTGGTGATTAGGGGAGCTCCGGGGCCTGGATGGAGTGGACGGGAAGAAGATATTTCCACGAGAGGAGAGACTGAGGGCTAAGGGCACAGCTTCAGACTGAAGGGACGACCCTTTAGAATACACGGTGGCACAGTGGCTCAAGAGGTGGCACGGTGGCACGGTGGTTAGCGCTGCTGTTTCACAGCACCAGGGGTCCCAGCTACAATTCCAGCCTCAGGCAACGGTCTGTGTGGAGTTTGCACATTCTCCCCTTTTCTGCGTGGGTTTCCTCCGGGTGCTCCAGTCTCCTCCCACAGTCCAAAGGTGTGCAGGTCAGATGAATTGGTCATGCTACAGTGCACATGGAACATAGTCAGAGGGAACTGGGTCTAGGTGAGTTACTATTTGGTGGTTCAGTGTGGACTGGTTGGGCCCAAGTGTCTGTTTCCACACTATAGGGAATCTTATAAAAAAAGAGATGTGAAGGAATTTATTCAGCCAGAGGGTGATGGATCTGTGGAACTGACTGCCTCGTGGGGTTGTGAGAGTGAAGTGATTTAGTATTTCTAACTCAAAGATAGCTGGGTTATTTGTGAGTAAGGATTTCAAGGTTATAGGGAGTAAGTGAGAGAATGGGGTTGAGAAACAATTCAGCCATAATTGAATCGTGGATTAGACCCGATGGATAGAATGGCCTAATTCTACTCCTATAAATGATGGTCTTATGGACTGCGCTTTTTCCATAGGTTTCTAAGTGTGCAGTTATCATTTCTGGCATGTCGTTTACCATACATTCCAGCACTTTTCTGATTATTGCTATCACTTCTTGGTTTCAGATCAACTACAGAAAGCTACACCACGAAGTAACGTGGGAATCTTGGTGTATAAATCTCAGAAAGGTGGCATACAGGGCCAGCATGACATAGAGAATGTAAATGGAATGTTGGCATTGATTCCAAAGGGAATGGAAACTAAAAATAAGGAATGCTTGTAACATCTATAGAGGACTCCAATCAGCTCAGTGAGAATACTGTGAACAGGTTTGGTCCCCTATCTGGAGGGAAAATGTCTTTGCATTGGAGGCAGCCCAGACACGGTTCACCAGGCTGATCTTCAAAATGGAGGGAT
>NW_025178009.1:0-2149 GCF_004010195.1 Chiloscyllium plagiosum | reverse complement strand
CCCTAAAATTCTCACATTTTAATAAGCCCTTTCCCAATTTTTCCATTTTGTAGTTTCTTGCAATGATTCACCAATTTAGTGGAGAACTGCCAGAATTCTAAAATTTAGGCGTGGACAAGTTGGACTGAAGGGTCTGTTTCCGTGCTGTACATCTCTAAGGCTGTAATTAGTGCTCCGCTTCCCTGCACCAATTCTCCCATTTACCAATCCTGCAGTAATTCGGGAATTTCACCAACTCACCCATTGAGGTTATCCTGCCCCAGTCCTCCCACTTAGAATTTAATGGCACCCCTGCATGAATTCTCCAATTACTGATGCCCTGCATCAATTTCTTCCATTTCGTTGTTCCCTGATACACATCGTCAACGTTAGGATGCCTTGCGGATTTTTTTTTCATTTAGTGATGCACTGAACTGAATCTCCAATTTACCAATGCTTGTGACACTTTTTTTTTTCTTTTTATTGATTCCCTGGCCGCTACTCCCCAATTTAGACAGGCTCTGCTCCAATTTTCCAATATATTGGCACTCCCACCAATTTTCTAATGTAACGGCACTGTGCAGCAGATCTCCCATTTATTGTTTCCACCAAATCTCCCATTTTCTCATGTCCCTGTACTAATTCTTCCATTTACTGATGCCTTAGCAGATTCGACCATTTAAGGGTGCCCTACTCTAATTCTCCCATTTCCTGATGCCATGTACCCATTCTCTAATTGAGTTCCACTGTGCACCAGGTCTTCCATTCAGTCTTTCCCTGCAACAATTCTCCCATTTAGTAGACCGCTGCCAGAATTCTCTGATCTTGCGATCCCTGCATCAAATCTCCAAATTACCGATCCTACACATCTCCTACACATAGTGGTGAACTGCACCAACTCCCCCATTTCATGGTACACGCTATTGAATCTCCACCACTAATCCTTTGCAACATTTCTCCTATTCACTGATTCACATCCCGTGTTCTTCCATTTGCTCCAATTCTCGAAGTTATCATCACCCTGCACCACTTACTGATACACCACACAATTCTCCAATTCAGTGTTGCTTAGCACTATTTCCACCAATTACTGATGTCCTGAACAAGGTCTCCACTCAGCAATCCTCATATTGACTGATACTCTCGCCCAATTTAGGGGTGCCCTACACTAAATCTCCCAAAAGGTTTCCTGTCCCAATTCTCCCATTTAGTGCAACACAGCATAACTCACCCATTTAGGGCTGAACTGCACTAATTCACACATTATCTGAAGACATGTTGCAAATTCTCACACTTCGTTAATCCCTTTCCCAATTTTTCCATTTTGTAGTTTGTTGCAATGATTCTCAAATTTAGTGGCGAGCTGCCAGAATTCTGAAATTTAGGCCTGGACAAGTTTGACTGAAGGGTCTGTTTCCGTGCTGGACATCCGTGCTCCACTGCACCAATTTGCCATTATCGGATGCCACGTTCCAAATTCTCTGATTTCGATAAGCCCTTGCCCAATTCTTCGATGTAGTAGTTCCTGGGAATGATTCTCCAATTTCGTGGAGTGCTGCCAGAATTCGAAAATTGAGTCACAGACAAGTTGGACTGAAGTGTCTGTTTCCCTGTTGTACATCTCTATGATTGTATGACTCTATTTATGACTCCGCTGCTCTGCACCATTTCACCCATTTACCAATCCTGCACAAATCCTGAAACTGCACCAACTCTCCCTTTGAGTATTATCCTGCCCAATTTAAAGGCACCTGCATGAATTCTCCAAGTATGTATGCACTGCATCAATTCCTTCCATTTAGTTGTTCCCTGAAACACATCTTCCATGTGCAGATGCCCTGCTGAATTGTTTTCATTTAGTGATGCACTGAACTGAATTTCCGAATTACCCATGCTTGTAACATTTCTTCTTTTTATTGATTCCCTGGCCCTATTCCCTAATTTAGACATGCTGTGTGCCAATTCTCTCATATATTGACACACAAACCATTTTTCCAAAGTAATGGCACTGTGCATCAAATCTCCCATTTATTGATTCCCACAGAATCTCCCGTTTACTCATATCCCTGTACTAATTCTTCCATTTTCTGATGCCCGAGCCCGATTCGACCATTTAAGGGTGCGCTACTCTAATTCCCCCATTTACTGATGGCCCGCACCAATTCTCCAA
>NW_025178008.1:0-2148 GCF_004010195.1 Chiloscyllium plagiosum | reverse complement strand
TTTCAGTTGATAATAATTGGAGTGAATAATGACTAAATTCCCAGAGTACACAGGTAACTATTACACAATTCAGTGACTGCAGTAAATAACTGATTGATGTTTAGATCAGTTAACGCACCATCTTGCAGTCAGCCAAGCTGTTGAAAATGAATTTCAAAACTACCTGAATTCAGCCGAAGTGAGACAGGACCTCATCAGTACTCCAAAACACTGGCCATCTGCAAAATCTATCCAGACAGCTTCCAAACTAGAGCTGCACCGTTACACGCAGAATTCATCACAACGCATCAGTGAGAGAGATACCTGAATGTCAGGGAAATGTGTGGGACAGTCTGGTCAATGCACCAGCACAGGGATCAGTCAAGATCTAAACGCAATTCAACATTTATTTAAAAATAATCACCTGACAAATTGCATGCCTTGCAAGTTTATCTATTCTGCTGTGTCACCTAATTCTGGCCCTTTGGACCCGATTCCTAATGAAGATATAATATAAGTGATGGACTCCTGACCAAATGGCTCCTTACATTGTGTCCTCCACAAGCCTTATCCAGTGCATGTCAGCTTCACAATGTGCGTATCCAATCAGAAATGTGCAGTTACATTGATTGCCAGCTTTATCCTGGCCCAACATCCTTGTGTGTGAATTGAGCTGTAAATTTCCATGGGAATGTTTTCAGCATTATTCTTACAATTGACAAAAAAGAAACTTTACGGAAGGTCTAACAACATTTGATAATACAGACTTTTCGATTGTCCAATAAGCACAAGCTCCACCCATTTATTCATACTCCTTTATAACAACAATATGATGAAAATAGAGCACACATCGCATTGAAAAGATGACTTTTGTATCACACTCAAAAAAAAAATACTTTTCAATGCAATGAACTTGCTAGTATTCAATTATTTTCCCTTTTACTTATATTGTGTACTAATAGTCGACTCATCTGCTCGTCAGATATTGCCTGATGGTCTGTGCTTTGTCAGCACAATACTTTATGACTTTGAACACCAGCATCTGCAGCCTTCACGTTCTTCTGGCTAATATTCCCACATCAGTTTTATGGCAACAATACTGCTGTTTGTCTAAACATTCTGCAGTCAAATATAAATACGTTTTGATTTGCTTCTGTCCATCTTACAGCTCAGTATTGTGGTATATTAATATTAGTGTCTGTTTCATGCTAGGTATGTCGGCCATGCCTCTGAAAGATTGACATATTTTTTAAAAACAGCATGTCCCTTCGGGTGTTCACACCAAATATGGTACTGACTGGACACAACTAGCAGCTTACTTTATTTGGTAAGTGGTCCTGGTCAGTACGTTCACCTTATTTTGCGGTGTACCTGGCGCTGCTCTTGGCAGGTCATCCTGTGTTCTTCATTGACCAAGGGTTTTTCTCCTGGCATATTGGTCGGGTTAAAGTGGAGCACATGCCAGGGAGTAACAGTGAAATTGTGCTGGAGTATAATTCTGCTGCTGTTGGAAATGGCATGTATCACTTCACACAGCCCAGTATTGCATTGATAGATCTACTCGAAATCTGCCGGGTTAAGTCCGGTGATAGTGCTACACAGGCACAGAGTGGGCATTCACAATTTAAATTTGGGACATTGTCTCCAGAAATACTGTATGCCGTAGTCACTGTTACCAATATGGTCGTCGATGACGTCAAGTATATTTCTCCCTCTTGGTCGTTCTCTCTCCTAGGCCGGTGCAGACCCAGTCGAGCAGCTATATTCTTTTATACCCAACAAACAAACACCTGATGCCATGCTTTCCTATCTCGAGAATATCTCCTAACGTTCATTCCTTTCTCTGTAACATCTCCAGCCTTGCATTCGTGTCTGTGTAATATCTCCAGCCTTGCTTTACTACCTCTATTCCTGAGGTGAAGTGACATCACCAACCCCAAGGAAAACAAAACATATATATAGAAAGTGAACCCTGCCACCAGTGTTACAGCCGGAGCATGACTGCAGACATTATCTAGTATGTTGACGAAACGACTGAAAACGAACAGTCCAGCTCAGCAAGCAAGCCGACATCCATAACCTCAACCTGAGCAACTAATCTTTTCAAAACTCGTTGTTCTTTCCGCTGTCTGTAACATCTACAGCATGGCTTTTCTGTCTCTTTAACAT
>NW_025178007.1:0-2148 GCF_004010195.1 Chiloscyllium plagiosum | reverse complement strand
TCACTGCTATTCGCTGCAAGGATCCCCATGCTGAACAGGCAGCTAATCGACTAGTGTGTTCTGCACGGTCTGCACAGATTGTTGCGGTGCATTGAGCAGGACATTCGACTGGTCTGCACATTGCTCCATACTGCACTGACTTCCCATTTGGTTTGTGGTATCTGATTCTCTGAGGTAGATTGATTAACTGATATCACTGTCCATTTCAGCTGATTTGTCGCCACATTTATTTTATGTTCTCATTCCTGATATTGGACTCATCAAAATCTGATTCGTCAATCCTGTCCTATTTCTTTCAGACGACCCACATTTCTGCAACTTGGTAAAAACAATGACTGCAGACGCTGATTTCTGCAACTTGCCAATCAAGTACTAATCCAATGATAATATAAATGTCTGTCCTTCTGTACCTTTACCCGACTTTCATGCTCATATCCCTGGATTCCCGGGTACAACATCATGAAGCTCAGAAGCAATGTGCAAAATGTATATCTCACGCTCTCCTGTACAACCCGGGTATGGCTCACATTTAGCTCCCTAGTGTATGGAGTGCTGGAATTATGAAACTCAGAAGCACTGAAATGGGGTGTGTCGGGCTGGCGTTCACTTCTGGTGTGTCCCATGTGGTTCTCCATGTTGGACGGGGGAGATTCAGCAGCTTTTTCTCACATCTTTGAAATCTGGCCAGTGCCTGTCCACCGAGCATCTATGTTTGTCCTTTTCAGATGATCGGGTGGTCAGTTACATGAGAAAGCCCCTCACGTATTTTTGGAAAGGCAGGCATCTAACTTGTCACTGAGAGGCTTCTGACTGACGCATGTCCTTGAAATTTAAGTTATTGTGCTGAGGTTGGTTTGCTGCAGGTTGTGCAGTGATCTGCCTCTGATATTCCGGGAGTGATGAGGATTAGTGACCCAACTCTGAATGAAGCACGGGAACTGTAGATCTATCAACTGGGTGCAGAGCATTACCAACAAAAGAGCAGAGGCTGCAGTGTGGGGTTGATCTGAAACCACGGAGTGAGTGCGTTTGGGGAAAGGAGTTTGGACGTATACACACATTGTTTTCCAAGAACAGTTTCTCAAGCTACACGTAACCCAGGAGTTGAGTGTAAGGGGGCACTGATGTAACAATGAATCCGTCACAGTGCAGGATCACCTCCTTCAACACGACCTGCAGCTTCACACCAGGGGGTGGACCGTGCTGCCACCGGTTGTTAGGGTCACACTTTCATTCAACTTCTTTGATCCGGACTTTCCAGGCAGGAGGGCGGTGACATATCGATCATCTCCTCGTATGTCGACGGTGACGGAAGAAATATATCGTGTATCAGAACAATAGGGCACTTGGAACATCAGGGAGCAGAGGATTCGGGAATGGAGCACCACGTCCGATGTCTGAACGGTTTGGAGTGAAACCTCCAGTGCGCACTGTATCACTAAGTCCAGTATTGTCTCTACATTTCAGGAACATATTCCCTGCCAGTCTCACTGAAATCAAAATGACATGTTATATATTACGTTAAATTCCACTACTAAACTATTACAGACTGACTTCACTTATCGATATCCATTTCCATAATCTCCAACTTCCCTTGATAATTTAATTCCCTGTTTATCTTAGTTTAATCGCCAAATTTAGTTACAGTACATCTGTTCCCTCCTCCTGATTGTTGATGCAGATTGTAAATAACTGAAGACCGAGCACCGGCCACTATCCGGCTCCAATGGTTATGTTCTGTCAAACAGATTAAATCTGATTTATCCTGGGTGCCTGCTGCCTGTTTGATAACCAATCCACCCCCATTCTTGTGTAAAACATTCGAAGGGCTGAGTAAGAATGCCGAGCATTAGACAGTAATTCAGCTTTTCGAGCCTGCCCCGCCATTTAACACAATCATGGTTCTGTCACTTACACACGATCCAGCATCCCCTGCACTCTGGGGCATAAAATCACAGAGATTTACAACGATTTGAGAGAATTAAAATCGCCTCAAACCCTGTTCAAAGTCTGTTCCACCTTATCCTAAAACTGTGATCTCCTGTTCTAGGTTATTCAACATGAGGAAATATCCACTACACATCTACACTGTCAATCACCTTTAGCAACCAACAAACGTCAATGAGAACTCCTCTCATTCTTCTAGCT
>NW_025178006.1:0-2148 GCF_004010195.1 Chiloscyllium plagiosum | reverse complement strand
TTGTTCATGTTGTAGACCCAGATTCACTGTCAACACAGCCCCCAGACCTCACCTAGAGATGGCTCACAGAATCCTCTGGTATGTCTGACTGCAATATTCAATAACATTCCTTCCAGGAAAGTAACACTCACTAACCTTCCAATAACAGAATGGGAGTACATCAGAAACAGGAGCAAATCGTTCAAACCCCAATCCTGCCTTGCTCTTCACTAAGATCATGGCTGATCTGCTCTCGGTCGCAAATCATCTTTAATGCCAGATTCCTCATAGCTCTCACCTCTCTGACAGGTCAAAATTCATCTACACCACTCTTTAAATAGTTTCATAGAAGATAGAACATAGAACATTTCAGCACAGTAAAGGCTCCTCTGCCCTCGATGTTGCATCGACCTTTTATCCTACTCTCAGATCAGACTATCCTACATACACTACATTGTACTATCCTCCCATGTGCCTATGTAAGAGTCGCTTACATGTCCCTAATATACTGGCAGTGAATTTCACGCATCCACCAATCTCCGTGTAAGGAACCGACCTCTGAGATCTCCTTGAAACTTTGCTCCAAATGATGCCCCCTCCTGACAGCCATTTCTGCCTTGGGAAAAAGTCTCTGGCTATCCTATATATATATGAGATGTGACTTGATAGAGATAAACAAGATTATATATATATATATATAATCTTGTTTATCTCTATCAAGTCACATCTCATCCTTCTTCACGCCACTGATAAAAGCCCTAACTCTGTCAACCTTTCTTCATAAGACCTGCCCTCCAGTCCTGGCAGCATTCTGGTAAATTTCCAATGCACTCTTTCTAAATTTTACATATCCTTCCTATAATTGGGTGACCAGAACTGGATACAATATGTCAAGTGTGGTCTAACCAGGGCTATATAGAGCTGCAGCATAACATCGCAGCTCTTAAAAACAATCCCCCTGTTAATGAAAGCTAACACACCATTCGCCCTCTTAACAACTCAGTCAATTTAGGTCGCAACTTTGAAGGATCTAAGGATATAGAACCCAAGTTCCATCTATTCATCCACACTGCCAAGAATCCTGCCTATAACCCTGTATTCTGCATTCAAATTCACTTTTCCAATTTGAACTCCACACTTTTCCAATTTGAACTCCACCTGCCGCTTCTTAGCCCAGCTCAGCATTATTCAATGTCCCATTGCAACTTACAACAGCCCTCCACACTATGTACCACTCCATAAACATTCGTGTTATCAGCAAACTTGCTAACCCACCCTTCCACTTCCTCATCTGAGTCATTTATAAAAGTCACAACGAGCAGAAGTCCCAGAACTGATCCCTGCAGAACACCACTGGAACCTTTCAGTGATTTAGCTCCCCTAACTCTCTGTGTAAGGGAATTCCTGACTTTCACTACCCTTTGTTTAAAGAAAACATTCTCTGCTTCTACACCATGACCTATTGATATGAACAGAAGAGGGAACACATGGGCTCAGGTAGAGAGACTGGCACTGAAGTCAAGGCAGTTTAGACTGAGGATGACATCAAGGATCCTGAGCAAAATCGCACTTAATGAGAACCGATTGTGACCTCTCCACTGTTTGGAGTCATTCACAGCACAAGGGAAGATGGTTATCACCAGCGGACATCAATCATCTCAGCCATGGGACACATTTATAGGAGATCCTCTGGATAGCTCCCTCAGCCCAGGCATTTCCAGTCGGTCATTATAGAATAACTAGAGTATGGGAGGAGCCCATTCAGCCCATTGAGTCCAAACTGAGCAGAAGTGGGGATATTTGCAGAAGTTTGCATCATGTTCAGAACAAGTTGTCCCTACTCATCTCAGTCAGTGTCCATGTCAAACAGAACTGGACACCATTCAAGTTCATGCTTTTAAAGCCTGGATAACGTTCATGTAACAGCAATGGCAGACACTGCACATTTCCACAGTAAACGGAGGTGCACATCCAGCACCACAATCTGTGTTCACAAGAATATTGGGAAGTTTTTTAGCCCATCAAACTATTGGACAGGACGCGTGGTAACTCATTCAGTCCCTCCTGCCTATTGCACAGGAAGAGAAAGAATCTGCTCACTCCCACACGTCACTTAAATGGGATCAGAAAGGGACTATTTCACACCCGGAGTCACTTACATAAGGAACA
>NW_025178005.1:0-2148 GCF_004010195.1 Chiloscyllium plagiosum | reverse complement strand
GTCCAAAGATGTGCAGGTTAGGTAAATTGGCCACGCTAAATTGCCCATAGTGTTAGGTGAAGGGGTAAATATCGGGGAATAGGTCAGGGTGGGTTGCGCTTCAGCGGGTCAGTGTGGGCTTGTTGGGCCGAAGGGCCTGTTTCCACACTGTAAGTAATCTAATCTAATCTAAACATGGGGAGATGTAAGACCTCCACCTTCAAAAAAAAGATCAGGAGAGATAATTGCAACATCCAATTTAAAAACAATTGGGACAGAATTGTTTCCTGATAAAGATAGGTTTCTCGGACTGAACTAATGAATGCTGTGCAGTTTCTTAGATTCAAACACTGTAAATCTGAAATGGGAACTCTTAACAACTGCTAAGAAAGGTCTTCATTTTTCTTTTGAAACTGTCTAGAATGAGAGAAAATCCAGCTAGTCTCAGCAAGGGACAATGGCGAGAAAAGTCCACCTTGATTTCATAGACTCGGGGAGCTCTGAGCGGGTGGATATTCTTCCAGAAGCTTCTCTGTCCTCTGACCAGGGTACCTGAACTGATCAACCACCAGACACTGTTGCAGAAACAAGTGACTATTCCACTGCAGACACAAGCGGTGACAACAATCAAGTGGGAATTGGATGGATCTCAAATGGAATCCCTTGGAGGAAGACTGCGTGTGTGGTGGGGACTGTGAAAAAACAAACTGTTGGTCAATCTGTCTCTGGTCAGAAGATGCCCCATTCCAAACTTTCTCAGTGAAGAGAGATTGGGCTTGTTTCCCTCGGGCAGAGATGGGAACATATTCGAGATGTGTAACATTATGAGGGTCCTGGATAGGAAAGAACCTTTCCCCTTGATTGAGGGATCAATGATCAGGGGCACAGGGGTTGGAATTTTAGAGGGGATTTGAGGAAGAGGTTTTTTTTCACCCAGAGGGTGGTGGGAACCTGGAATTCATTGCCTGTAAAGGTCGTACGGGCAGAAACCCTCATATTATTTAAGAAGTATTTAGATGTACATTTGTGATGCCAAGGCATACAAGGCCATGAGCCAAGTCCTGGAAAATGGGATAAGAATAATTACAAGGTTGTTTGTGACTAGTGTGTTTAGGCCAAAGGCCTTTTTCTGTGATTCTATGATACTGGCACACTGAGTCCGGAATTCCAGGTTAACATCCAATGGAATTCTTTTGTTCAGCAAATATGGCTGTTTCCCCAATAAAACTGTATTACAAATACCACCACTGTAAAGCACCACCCTCAACGATTATTGGAATAGAGGTGTTACAGCCAGAGGAATTCTGACACCAATTCATGTCATTCTCGCGGGGAAGACTGAGAACTTATGAGCCACATTAAAACCTTTCACTGAGGGGTTCTGTCACTGAGGTTTCTGTCAAAAGCTATTTGGACACATGAGTGCAATGTGGAGTGAGTAATCTCAGTTCCCAATGAGTCTCAGAAACACCTTGCTCCTGTTGTGGTCAGGGATCTCTGCTTAGGGAGCAGTGAGTGTTCACAGTGAATCACTGGGCACTTCGCTCATTATATGCCAGCTGTGTCTGGGCAGGACATAAAGAAATTAAGAAACAAAAACAGAAATTACTGGCAAAGCTCAGCAGGTCTGGCAGCATCTTGTTCTGATGAAGAGTCACTGGACTTGAAACATTAACTCTGCTTTCTCTCCACACAGCTGCTGCCAGACCTGCTGACTTTCTCCAGCAATTTCTGTTTCTTGTTTGTTTCACACCACCAGCATCCACCGTTCTTTATTTTATTTCAATTGAAAGTAGGATCTGTGTTTCTCCCCAGGCCTGAGCACGCTGTATCACTCTGTATTGTTCTTTGTGCTCTTGTGTACACACTGGGGTTGTTGAAATTATATTTAATAAATTTGCTGAAATAGAATGTTTTTAGATTTCTCTGTTTTGGTTGATTTAAAGCACAGATCAGATGACCACTCTCTCAGCTAATGGTAAAAGACACTTTATTCAGGAATTCTCTATAGCTGAGTGATGGTTTACTGTAACACACTGATATCACTGTAATATACTGGCATCACTGTAGCACATTGATATCACTGTAATATACTGGCATCACTGTATCACACTGGTATCACTGTAACACACTGACATCACTGTAATATACTGGCATCACTGTAACACA
>NW_025178004.1:0-2148 GCF_004010195.1 Chiloscyllium plagiosum | reverse complement strand
TGTTCCTAGGCGGAAAATGAGGCGTTCTTCCTCCAGGTGTCGGGTGGTGAGGGAGTGGCAGTGAAGGATGCCCAGGACCTCCATGTCCTTGACAGAGTGGAAGGGGGAGTTGAAATGTTGGTCCACAGGGCGGTGTGGTTGATTGGTGCGGGTGTCCCCAGAGATGTTTCCTAAAGCGCTCTGCTAGGAAGTGTCAAGTCTCCCCAATAAAGAGGAGACCGCATCAGGAGCAACAGACACAATTAATGATATTGGTGGATGTGCAGTTCAAACTTTGATGGATGTTGAAGGCTCCTTTAAGGCCTGGATGGAGGTGAGGGAGGAGGTGTGGGCACAGGTTTTGCAATTCCCGCGGTGACAGGGGAAGGTGCTAGGACAGGAGGGTGGGTTGTTGGGGGGCGTGGACCTGACCAGGTAGTCACAGAGGGATAGGTCTTTGCGGAAGGCGGAAAGGGGTGGGGAGGGAAATATCTCCCTGGTGGTGGGTTCCGTTTGGAGGTGACGGAAATGTTGACTGAAGATTTGGTTTATGCGAAGGTTAGTATGTTGGAAGATGAGCACCAGGGGGGTTCTGTCCTTGTTACGGTTGGAGGGGTGGGGTCTGAGAATGAAGGTGCAGGATGTGGGCGAGATGTGTTGGAGGGCATCTTTAACCACGTGGGAAAGGGAAATTGCAGTCTCTAAAGAAGGAGGCCATCTGATGTGTTCTGTGGTGGAACTGGTCCTCCTGGGAGCAGATACAGCCAAGGCAGAGGAATTGGGAATACGGGAATTCAGTTTTGCAGGAGGGTGGATGGGAAGAGGTGTAATCCAGGTAGTTGGGGGAGTTGGTGGGTTTGAAAAAAATGTCAGTCTCAAGTCGATCTTCATTAATGGAGATGGAGAGCTCAACGAAGGGGAGGGATGTGTCATACATGGTCCAGGTAAATTTAAGGTCAGGGTGGAATGTGTTCGTGAAGTTGTTCATTTGCTCAACCTCCTCACAGGCGCACGAGTTGGCGCCAATGCAGTCATCAATGTAACGGAGGAAGAGGTGGGGAGTGGTGTCGGTGTAATTACGGAAGATGAACTGTTCTACGTAGCCAACAAAGAGACAGGCATAGCTGGGGCCCAAACGGGTGCCCATAGCTACCCCTTTGGTCTGGCAGAAGTGGGAGGATTCGAAGGAGAAATTGTCAAAGGTGAGGACCAGTTCAGCCGAACGAATGAGAGTGTCGGTGAAAGGGTACTGTTGGGGATGTCGGGAGAGGAAGAAACGGAGGGCTTGGAGGCCCTGGTCATAGCGGATGGAGGTGTAGAGGGATTGGATATCCATGGTGAAGATGAGGCATTGGGGGCCGGGGAAACGGAAGTCTTGGAGGAGGTGGAGGGCATGGGTGGTGTCTCGTACATATATGGGGAGTTCCTGGACCATGGGGGATAGGACAGTGTCGAGGTAGGGAGAGATGAGTTCAGTGGGGCAGGAGCATGCTGAGAGAATTGCCGACCAGCGTGTTCAGGCTTGTGAATCTTGGGAAGGAGGTAGAAACGGGCAGTGCGGGATTCTTCACCATGAATATCCAATCCCTCTACACCTCCATCCGCCATGAGCAGGGCCTCCAAGCCCTCCGTTTCTTCCTCTCCCGACGACCCCAACAGTACCCTTCCACCGACACTCGGCCAAACTGGTCCTCACCCTTAAAAATTTCTCCTTCGAATTCTTCCACTTCTTCCAGACCAAAGGAGTAGCCATGGACACCCATATGGGCCCCAGCTATGCCTGTCTCTTTGTTGGCTACGTAGAACAGTCCCCCTTCCATAATTACACCGGCACTACTCCCCATCTCTTCCTCCGCAACATTGATGACTGTATTGGCGCCACCTCGTGCTCCCGCGAGGAGGTTGAGCAATTCATCAACTTCACCAACATATTCCACCCTGTCCTTAAATTTACGTGGACCATGTATGACACCTCCCTCCCCTTCCTGGACTTCTCCATCTCCATTAATGACGACCGACTTAACGCCAAAATGTTTTTTGAACCCACTGATGCTCACAGCTACCTGGATTACACGTCTTCCCACCCTACCTCCTGCAAAAATGACATACCGTATTCCTAATTCCTCCACCTCGGCTGTATCTGCTCTCAGGAGGACC
Organism: Chiloscyllium plagiosum; assembly: GCF_004010195.1. Taxonomy (NCBI): domain Eukaryota; kingdom Metazoa; phylum Chordata; class Chondrichthyes; order Orectolobiformes; family Hemiscylliidae; genus Chiloscyllium; species Chiloscyllium plagiosum. Next base: position 12 of record NW_025178004.1, on the reverse strand, counting down.
AGTTCCACCACA
>NW_025178003.1:0-2148 GCF_004010195.1 Chiloscyllium plagiosum | reverse complement strand
GTGATACAATTAAATGAATTAGCATATATAGAGGGAGATGGTTCTGAGTGGTCTGGCCTTCTTACAACCCAGTAGATCTCCAAAGACGGTGGAAATGTATCTCAGTTTACCGAATTAGGTGATGGAGGAAATAGCAGGCACACTTGCAAACATTTTCAAATCCCCTCTCGCCACAGGAGGGTTGTCGTCGGACTGACCATGTGGTCCTGTTATCCAAGAGGGAACATGGGAGCTACAGGCCAGTCAGGCTAATACCGTGGGTGGGACGTCTGTTGGAAGCAATTTTGGGAGTTAGAATTAATCACCGTTTAAAGAGGCTGGAGATCATGAAGAACAGTCAGAATGGTTGTGTTAAGGGGAGGTCGGGTCTGACCAATGGGATTGCACTTTTTAAGGAGGTGACCAGGTGTGTAAATAAGGGCAATACTTTCCTGTCGTCCTGTTATCCAAGAGGCAACATGGGATATACCAGGCAGCTACAGGCCAGTCAGGCTTATACCGTGGGTGGGACGTCTGTTGGAAGCAATTTTGGGAGTTAGAATTAATCACCGTTTAAAGAGGCTGGAGATCATGAAGAACAGTCAGAATGGTTGTGTTAAGGGGAGGTCGGGTCTGACCAATGGGATTGCACTTTTTAAGGAGGTGACCAGGTGTGTAAATAAGGGCAATACTTTCCTGTCGCCTGCTTGGAGGTCAGTAAGGCTTTTATCAGGACCCATACTGGAAACTGATAGTGAACATAAAAACTCAAGATCCAAGGAATTTGGCGTAGAATGCTGAGTGGCAGGAAGCAAACTGTGATGGCCCAATTAGAAATCTCTGTCTGTTCATGTCTCACTGTTGGGATCTTGCTGATGTGATTGCTAGAAAAGATTTAGGTTTGAATGGTGGAGGGTTAATCATTGGGTTCATGAATGATATGAAGATTGGTTGGGTGATAAATACTGAGGATGATAGCCTTAGATTACAGAAGGATGTAGATGGCCTTCTCAGATGGACCGATCAGTGGCAACGGGTGAGGTGCCTGAAGACTGGAGGGTGATTAATGATGTACCATTATTGAAGTAAGGAACAGCCATTGTACAATGGAGCTGTGAGCCTGATGGCATTGGTGGGTAAGCTGTTGGAGGGCATTCTGAGAGACAATTTACATGCATTTGGAAAAGTAAGAATTGATTAGGGATGGTCAGCTTGGCTTTGTTTGTGGAAATGATGTGTCTAACTTGATAGAGTTTGTGAAGGTATGACCAATGAGACATATGAGAAGGTTTCATATTGGAGACTGCTTAGTAAAAGGTTAGATGAGATGGCATCCAAGGAGAGAGGACAGTACAGTGCCTCAGTGGTTTGATTCTAACTCCCGGTGACTGTCTGTGTGGAGTTTACACATTCTCTCTGTATCTGTGCGGGCTTCCTCCGGGTGATCCAGTTTCCTCCCACCGCCCAAAGTTGCCATGGGAAATGCAGCATTACAGGGATAGAGTCAAGGATGTGAGTCTGGGTGGGATGTTGTTCAGACAGTCAGTGTGGAGTCAATGGACGGAATGGCTTGCTTCGACACTGAAGGAATTCTACAATCAATCTAGAGAGACAAGTGATGTTCTGGGGACCTGGGCTCCAATCTTTGACATGGGTGGATGTGGGTCCTTACAGTCTGAAGGGGTTAGAACACAGTCTGAGGGGGGGAGCTCGGCTGAGCCCTGAAGTGTTGAGGATGTGAATGTTTGTGGAGCAACTGTCTTAGGGGCTTTGGGAGTTAAACACAACAAAGTGAAGCTTTCTCCGGGATTGAGGGAGCACTTTCTGAGGTACTGAGGGAGCACTTTCTGAGGTACTGAGGGAGCACTTTCTGAGGTACTGAGGGATCACTTTCTGAGGTACTGAGGAAGCACAATCTGAGGTGCTATGGGAGCACTTACTGAGATATTGAGGGAGCACTTTCTGAGGTACAGAGGGAGCATTATCTGAGGTACTGAGGGATCACCTTCTGACGTACTGAGGCAGCACTATCTGAGGTATTTAGGAAACACTTTCTTAGATATTGAGGAGGCACTTTCTGAGGTACTGAGGGAGCACTATCTGAGGTACTGAGGGAGTACGTTTTGAGATATTGAAGGAGCACTTTCTGAGGTACTGAGGGAGCACTTT
>NW_025178002.1:0-2148 GCF_004010195.1 Chiloscyllium plagiosum | reverse complement strand
AAGCATGCATTCAATATAGTTTTGAACCTGTGGGTTCACACTTTAGAGTGTAATGGCTATAAGGATGTTGCTTAATCAGTACAGCATCTCCTTCACCTACATCATCAAAAATTAGATTAGTAAATGTCCAGCTTATTTCCATTTCCATGCCCATGCTCTATAAGGTTATTTCGAATTTCCTCTGGAAGGTAACTCAATATTTTATTGCAAATTTTCTCCACTACTTCATTGTCCAGTTTAATTTGAAGTATGTACAATTCAGAATCGTCTGAAATTCTTTGTTCCCTCTTTATTGTTACCAATTTCACATTCTCCTCTTGCTTTCAATCTGTGATATTTCTTTGTGTCTGGAGTCCCTATCAAATAGTTCACCTTAGTCAATTTCCTTTCGCCTTGATAATGTCCACGAAACCTTGCTCTTAAAATTTCACCTGTCACTGGACATAACAACAACATCTTATTCCCGAAAGCAAAACTGCGATTTTTAAAAAATCTTTGTCTGCTTCCTTTTTAATTGCATGCTGTACTACTTTAGATTACAGATTGCATTACAGTGTGTAAACAGGCCCTTTGGCCCAACAAGTCTACACCGACCCGCCGAAGTGCAACCCACCCATACCCCTATATTTACCCCTTACCTAACACTACGGGCAATTTAGCATGGCTAATTCACCTGACCTGCACATCTTTGGAGTGTGGAAGGAAACCGGAGCACCCGGAGGAAAACCACGCAGACACGGGGAGAACGTGCAAACTCCAGACAGTCAGTCGCCTGAAGCGGGAATTGAATCCGGGTCTCTGGCGCTGGGAGCAGCATTGCTAACCACTGTGCCACCGTGCCGTGCCACTTGTATCTTTGTTGGTAGTCTGCATCTAGAGAAAAACTTGAGTTGTTTCTCGGCAATACTTTTTAGAGTGATGTTATATAATGCCTCTGGAAACGTCATCGATGCATCCATCATTATTAACAAATACAGATTTCCACTCAAGTTGCTTCATTTTCATTTGAACTTTAGCAATCTGTAAAGGCTCTGATGACCTTGCCAACTGATTTAAATATTGAGTCATTGCTGTAAATACCTCTCTTTCCTCACGAACGGAGGCAGCTCAACCCCACTTTGTCTGTTATTTCCTGCAGCTTTGCCTTAATCACATTTTTGTAATACGCGAATGTCACATCTTCCACCCCGGAAAACTCTTTGTGACTTAAAGTGTCATTGCTATTCCTCACACTCTTCAAACCAACCTAATTCAACACCCGGAACAAAATACAATATCACCCACTACTCGCTGTCTTGGAATCCAACAACTCTAATCACATTCAGAACTATAGAACAATTCCCACAAAGAGCCCCCAATCTGTTTTGGACCAGGCCAGACGCCTCAAAACATTTCAAGGAAGTAGCCCAGACCCTAAATTTTATAGTTGTTTTAAGTAGGTGTAAACTGGAATTTCCAAGAGAAATAATGTCGGTCAAACCACTTAGTTTTAAACAAATTAGAATTTATTCGCAAATTTACTGAATGAAACACAAAAATAAGTCAAAGAATAACGAATAACTTTACCTCTCCATAATCTCAACGGATCATCCCAACTGAATGAGGCTGTTTCAGATTCTTGTCTAGTTCCGATAAACAGCCTTTGGCACAGCAGTTAAAATGAAACACAGGTTCTTACAGAAGAGTGTTCAAAGAGAGAAAACGAACCGAGACCTGCTTCTTTGACACCAGAAGCTTTTTCCACACTACGCATAAAAAACAAATCAAACCAGAGACTACCTGAGTTGGAAGAACTGGCCAAAGATCTTTCATTTTGCAAGTGTATTTTTGTTTTAAATTGAAAGCCTTCGCAATAATTGGTAGCTGTAATCAAACTGGCCCGAACACTCTTCAATCCCAGACTTTTCAGAGTATGTGTCATTTTCGACCCCTCTAAAATGAAAATCCAAGGACTGCATAACCTTGTTAAAGGAGCAGTTTTCTCACATTGAAACAGCAGCGGCAATATTTTCTGGGAGTAATTCTTTCCAAGGAAAAGGCAAAAGAAGCACATTAAATGGAGAATGAAACCACCGTGACTGACCAAAGAATTCACGGACAACCTAAAAGCCAAAGAGAAAAACTATGATTTGGAAAAGTGTAGCGGGA
>NW_025178001.1:0-2148 GCF_004010195.1 Chiloscyllium plagiosum | reverse complement strand
GACGTTTCGAGTCTAACTGACCCTTTGTCAAAGGTTATACAGTTCTGTTTTACTCAGAAGATGCTTTTCAAAATTGACTGATCTTCAACATTTCGACAGGATAAGGACAGCAGTGCTACATCTATCAAGGTGTCTGTGGCCATAAGCAACTTCCTCCAGGCACCAGCAGGCTCTCCAGCTGATATATATCAGGCTGCCATCTGCTTTTCCATGAGGGTGGACATTGATCCTCTGTAATTCAAGAGAAGGAGAAAGAAGGCTTGCACCTTCACCAAGCTATCAGGGTTTTCAGGGGTTCAGGATGAAACTGACTGTTCAAGCATTGATATACAGATGCTGCAAGCAACGGCATCCAATCATTGTGGCTGCTGTCAATTCTAACCTGTTGGTTAAGGGCTAATATTAATATTTGACAAAAACCTGGGCTACAATGGTATTAGTGTGTAATATTTTGTTAAAGGAGAACTTTAAGATGAAAGAACAGAAATTTTAAATTTGTATGACAAAGTTAAAACAAAATTCTGTTTTGACAAGTGAATAGGGTGTCTCATTTTCAATTTTCCAGGCCTTAATTTTTATTTCCAGGTGGAAGAGAAACAGAAGAGACTGTTTCACTCTGCCTAGACTTGGCTTCTGAATAACGATGTTGACCGAGACATCAGAGACTTACCCAACCAATAGTCACATTGTCTTGCAGGTCTGAACCAGCTGGCACTTGGACAGCAAAGGATTGTGACCTTGTTCACCGAAACACCACACACGTCCGATGTCAGTGTTCACAGCTTGGCATCTTTGGAGTTCTCATGGATATTTCACATCGTGAGGTAAGCATCATCAAAATGTTGATTATCAGGACATTTTTCTTGACAGTATGTTATGTATAGCATTTTGCTTAAGCGTTATAGTACTCCTCAAGAGGGGAACATGGGTTCTTAGCCCCAATTTTTTTCACAAAGTATCTGATCATTGCTGGGTGATATTAAATTGTATTCATTTCCAGAGTTGTAGACATAAGGCATTAGCAGGAAAACAGATACTGTCCCCTTTGCAAAAGAACAGGTAGTAATTACAATAAAACAAATTTCCAACAGCAGATATTGAGTGTTTTCCACTTTTCAGCACAGTTCAGAAATAATTCATCTCTGTCCTTGCTTTTAGATTTTGGAATTCTATAGGATATTTCTGGAATATTGGAGATAAGTAATATTATTAAAAAATTGCAAATATAAATGTGTTCAAAAGATGCTAAGCCCCAGGATAAGAGTTTGTAATGTTATTATCCATGATCTGAAATTCATGTTTAAAAGATAGTGCATTTTGGATGCAGCACTCTTCAGAGTTTGATTAATGCTGTTTACTCACTGACAGCAGCCAGTAACTTGGACAGCAATGCTGTTTTTAGCAAACTTTTGCCTCTGGGCCAGAAGGTATGGGATCAAATCCCACCTGCTACGGAGGTGAGTCATAACAAGTCAAAGAAGATGATTTAAAATTAATTAAGCACTTACTTTTAATTGCAGCTGTTTTAATTGCCATGAAATTCACCTAGCTCCATTCCTCTGCCTTTTCCCTACAACTGTGTAATTGTTTTTTCTTTTCAATATCTTTCCAATTCTCTTTTACATGCCCTGTTTGGATGTGCTTTCAGCACAGTTTCCGGAAGTGTATTCCAAATCCAACCACACTCTGCATTAAAAAAAATCCTCCTTGTTGTAGCTTCTTTTGCCAATTCCCTTAAATGTATTCCATCTGATTCTCAATGCTTTGAGCAATGGGAACAGTTTCTCCCTCACTACTAACGTACCTGCCAATTTTGAATATCACCATCACATTGCCTTCCAACCATCTCTTCTTGGAAGAGGTCCTTGCTTCTCCAGTCTGGTGCCTAAATGAAGTTCCTCTTCCCTGGAGCCATTCTTGTCAGTGCTTTCTGCATACTCTCTTATTAAGTGATAGCAGAAGCAAACCACACAGCACATAAACGTGCTCCACAATATGATGATGGCTGTTATTCCCAGTATCATGCCCATTCCCTATATTCCTTGATTCCTTGACAAACCAAAAACCTTTATGCCAGTAATAAATGTAATCAAAGTTGATTATCTACTAGCCTCCAGAATAGAGCATTTCAAAAATTCACAACCCTAT
>NW_025178000.1:1012-2148 GCF_004010195.1 Chiloscyllium plagiosum | reverse complement strand
TCAAACAGAATAGGATTGCACACTCGCCCTGCCAGTCAAACAGAACAGGATTGTACTACTGCCCTGCGAGTCAAACAGAACAGGATTGCACACTTGCCCTGCCTGTCAAACAGAATAGGATTGTACACTCGCCCTGCCAGTCAAACAGAATAGGATTGTACACTCGCCCTGCCTGTCAAACCGAACAGGATTGTACTCTCGCCCAGCCTGTCAAACAGAACAGGATTGTACACACGCCCTGCCAGTCAAACAGAGTAGGATTGTACACTCACCCCTTCAAGGAGAAAGTGAGGTCTGCAGATGCTGGAGATCAAAGTTGGAGATCCTGAAGAAGGGCCTGTGCCCGAAACGTCGAATCTCCTGTTCCCTGGATGCTGCCTGACCTGCTGTGCTGTTCCAGCAATAAAGTTTCAACACTCACCCCTTCAGTCAAACTGAACAGGATTGTACATCTGCCTTGCCAGTCAAACAGAACAGGACTGTACACTCGCCCTGCCTGTCAAACAGAACAGGACTGTACACTTGCCCTGCCAATCAAACAGAATAGGATTGTACACTCAACCTGTCAGTCAAACAGAACAGGATTGTTCACCGCCCTGCCAGTAAAATACAACAGCGTATTGTACAAACGCTCTGACAGTCAAACAGAACAGGGGATTGTACACTCGTCCTGCCAGTCAAACAGAACAGGATTGTACACTCGCCCTGCCAGTAAAACAGAATAGGATTGTACACTCGCCCTGCCTGTCAAACCGAACAGGATTGTACTCTCGCCCAGCCTGTCAAACAGAACAGGATTGTACACACGCCCTGCCAGTCAAACAGAGTAGGATTGTACACTCACCCCTTCAGTCAAACTGAACAGGATTGTACATCTGCCTTGCCAGTCAAACAGAACAGGACTGTACACTCGCCCTGCCAGTCAAACAGAACAGGGGATTGTACACTCGCCCTGCCTGTCAAACAGAACAGGACTGTACACTTGCCCTGCCAATCAAACAGAATAGGATTGTACACTCAACCTGTCAGTCAAACAGAACAGGATTGTTCACCCGCCCTGCCAGTAAAACACAACAGCGTATTGTACAAACGCTCTGACAGTCAAACAGAACAGGGGATTGTACACTCGTCCTGCC
>NW_025178000.1:0-947 GCF_004010195.1 Chiloscyllium plagiosum | reverse complement strand
GGAATGGGCACTTGCCCTGCCAGTCAAACAGAACAGGATTGTACACTTGCACGGCCAGTCAAATGGAACAGGATTGTACACTCACCCTGCCAGACAAACAGAACAGGATTGTACACTCACCCCTTCAGTCAAACAGAACAGGACTGTACACTCGCCCTGCCTGTCAAACAGAACAGGACTGTACACTTGCCCTGCCAATCAAACAGAATAGGATTGTACACTCAACCTGTCAGTCAAACAGAACAGGATTGTTCACCCGCCCTGCCAGTAAAACACAACAGCGTATTGTACAAATGCTCTGACAGTCAAACAGAACAGGGGATTGTACACTCGTCCTGGCAGTCAAACAGAACAGGATTGTACACTCGCCATGCCAATCAAACAGAACAGGATTATACACTCGTTCTGCCAGTCAAACTGAAGGGTGGATTGTACACTCGTCCTGCCAGTCAAACAGATCAGGATTGCACACTCGGCCTGCCAATCAAGGAAAACAGGATTATACAGTAGCCCTGCCAGTCTAACAGAATTGGATTGTACACCCGTCCTGACAGTCAAACAGAACAGGAATGGACACTTGCCCTGCCAGTCTAACCGAACAGGGTAGTACACCTGCCCTGTCAGTCAAACAGAACAAGAGTATACACACGCCCTGCCAGGCAAACAGAAAAGGGGATTGTACACTTGCCCAGACAGTAAAACAGGACAGGACTATACACTCGCCCTGCCAGTCAAACAGAATAGGATTGTACACTCACCCTGCCAGTCAAACAGAACAGGATTGTACACTCGTCCAGCCTGTCAAACAGAACAGGACTGTACACTAGCCTGCCAGTCAAACAGAATAGGATTGTACACTCACCCCTTCAGTCAAACAGAATAGGATTATACTCCTGCCCTGCCAATCAAACAGGACTGTACACTCGCCCTGCCAGTCAAACAAAACA